>NC_069502.1:815668557-815837444 GCF_027579735.1 Bombina bombina | reverse complement strand
TCTGTGGCCCAGTGTATGGAGGTGATTGGACTCATGGTACCCAGTATAGATGTCATTCCATTCACCTGGTTCCATCTCTGACATCTTCAGTTGTGCATGCTGAGGCAATGGAACACGATCACTCAGATCTATCCCAACAGATCTCTCTGGACAACCAGTCGAGGGAGTCCCTCGCTTGGTGGCTCCATCCAGATCAGCTGTCCCAGGGCACATCCTTCCTGAGACCATCCTGGAGATTGTGACTATGGACGCAAGCCTCTCAGGATGGGGAGCTATTTAGGGTGCCAGGAGGGCACAGGGCAGGTGGAATCAGGAGGAGTCGCTTCTTCCGATCAACATCCTGGAACTTCAAGCAATCTTCAATGCTTTGAGGGCTTGGCCTCTCCTGGGTTTGTCCCAGTTCATCAGATTCCAGTCAGACAACATTACCTCGGTGGCTTACATTAACCATCAGGGGGAACGAGAAGCTCCCTAGCCATGAGGGAATTATCTCTGATTCTGGAATGGGCGGATATCCACAACTGCTCGCTATCAGTGATCCACATCCCGGGTGTGGACAACTGGGAAGCAGATTTTCTCAGCAGACAATCGTTTCATCCGGGGGAATGGCCTTTTCACCCCAAAGTGTTTGTGGAGATTTGCAACAGATGGGGGACTCCGGAGATAGATCTCATGGCATCCAGACTCAACTTAAAGCTACCTAGATACAGGTCACAGTCCAGGGATCCCCAGGCAGAACTGATAGATGCCTTAGCAGTGCCTTGGGGATTCAACCTAGTCTACATATTTCCACCTTTACCTTCTACCTCGAGTAGTGGCCCGCATCAAGCAGGAGCAAGCATCAACTATTATGATTGCTCTGTCGTGGCCGCGGAGGATGTGGTTTGCGGATCTGGTGGGATGTCATCGTCTCCTCCATGGAGGTTGCCCTTTCGCAGGGATCTGCTGGTACAGGGCCCGTTTATGCATCAAAATCTAGATTCTCTGAGGCTGACTGCATGGAGATTGAATGCTTAGTCTTAGCCAGGAGAGGACTTTCTGAGAGTGTAATTTATACTCTCATTCAAGCCAGGAAGCCAGTCACCCAATGCATCTACCATAAGGTGTGGAGGACCTTCTTACTGGTGTGAGACTCGTGGATATTCCTGGCATAAGGTCAGGGTATCCAGGATACTTTCCTTCCTCCAGGATGGTTTAAGAAGGAACTTGCCACCAGTTCCTTAAAGGGACAGATTTTGTCTCTATCTGTGTTGTTACACAAGAAGCTCGTTTAGCTTCCTTATATACAGTCTTTGGTTCAGGCTGAATCCAGGATCAGGCCTGTATTTAGACATCCTGCTCCTCCTTGGAGTTTAAATCTGGTTCTTAGGGTTTGCAGAGGGCTCCGTTTGAGCCTATGCATTATCTTGACACTAAGATACTGTCTTGGAAGGTTCTTTTTCTACTGGCTATTGCTTCAGCATGCAGAGTCTCTGAGTTGGGGCCTTGCAATGTGAGCCTCCTTACCTGGTTTTTCATGCCAATAAGGCTGTCCTTCACACTGGGTTGGGATTTCTCCCTATGGTTGTGTTTGATCGCAACATTAATAAGGAGATTGTAGTTCCTTCTCTTGTCCTAAACCTTCTTTTACTAAGGAACGGTTACTTCATAATTTGGATGTGGTTCAAGTTTTGAAATTCTATCTTCAGGCTATAAAGGATTTCAGACAGATCTCAGCATTGTTTGTTGTCTATTCAGGGAAGCGCAAAGGGCAGAAGGCTTCCTCCACTTCCTTATCTTTTTGGCTGAGGAGCATGATTCGCTTGGCTTATGAGACAGCGGGACATAAGCCTCCTCAGAGGATTACGGATCACTCAACTAGAGCTGTGGCTTCTTCTTGGGCCTTCAAGAATGAGTCCTCTATGGAGCAGATTTGTAGGCGGCTACCTGGTTCTCCTTACATAGTTTTTCAAAGTTTTACAAGTTTGATGTTTTTGCTTCAGCTTTTGGGAGAAAGGTTTTGTAGGCTGTAGTGCCCTCAGAATAGGGCCCCCCTCCTTTTTACCCTCCGGTTTTTATTCAGTGTCCTCTAGAGCTTGGGTATTTGTTTCCCACAAGTAATGAATGAAGCCGTGGACTCTCCTCATATTAAGATGGAAAACATAAATTATGCTTACCTGATAATTTAATTTCCATCTGTATGAGGAGAGTCCATGGCTCCCGCCCGGTTCTCCATTGGGCAGGCCTAAATTTCTTTTGTTTTTCTTCTGGCACCATTTATACCCTGATATTTCTCCTACTGTTCCTTGTTCCCTCGGCAGAATAACTGGGGGATGAGGGGAGTGGGGGAGGTATTTAAGCCTTAGGCTGGGGTGTCTTTGCCTCCTCCTGGTGGCCAGGTTCTGTATTTCCCACAAGTAATGAATGAAGCCGTGGACTCTTCTCATACAGATGGAAATGAAATTATCAGGTATGCATAATTTATGTTATCATTTATGTAATTCTAAATAATGGTAAAGGATATTCTTACCATAAATATAAAGGTAAAAAAAGAGAAGTGATCTAATATTATGTACTTGAAAACGAGAGAAATCTCAATGATCCTTCCTGGTAAAATATTTTATAAATAAATAAATAAATGTACAATAAACCTACTTGCCTGAAAAAAGCTATTCTAAAGAAAATGAAACAATTTAAAGTCCCTATTGTGTCCACCAGGAATAAAGGACCCCAATAGGAAGATCCATTTCATTTCCCTAAACTATTTGTTCTATCTCCTCCTCTCCAATATGGGGTTACTTTCCTAATTCCAATATATTTGATTATGTGATTAGGGTCGCAATTATGTTTCATTTCAAAATGGAGCAAGAGGGTGCTTGTCAGAACCTTTCTTTATGTTATATACATGCTTACTCAGACAGGTGCTTAAGGTTCTTGTAGTGCATTCTACATACTGAAGGTGACATGAACATTCTAGGACATATATTGCATCATCAGAATTACAACTAATTAATTGTGTAATGTGACGGAAGTCACAAGACTCAAATTTCTTAATGATTTTAGACATATTATTCTTATTAAAAGACTTACGTCCTGTACACATCCCACATTTATAGAAGCCCTTACAAATTTTGTTTAACCATGTATTGTTTTTTGGTTCAAGTAAATAGCTTTTGGTGATTTTATCCTTTAGACTGGGTGCCTTCCTAAATATTATCTTTTCTTTATCTCCATTATTTTATACAACCCTGAATCCCTTTTAAGGATACCCCAATGTTTTTGTATAATGTTACTAATAGTTCTATTCTGTGAACAATAATCCAGTATTATTGGTCCTATCTTGTTCTCCTCAAATTGGGTCTGTCCTTTTTCTTTGTATTTCAAAAATACATTTCTCTCTTTCATACCAATATCAGAAATTACATTATCTATAAATTCCTCTTTATAGTTCTTTTCTACAAATCTTCGGCTAGATCAAGTCTTGCGTTAGCCTTAAAAAGCAGCGTTTAGAGGTCCCAAAGCTGCTTTTTAATGCCCGCTGGTATTACAAGTCTGGCAGGTACAGGTGTACCGCTCACTTTTCTTCCGCGACTCGAGGATACCGCAAATCCCTTACGTCAATTGCGTATCCTATCTTTTTAATGGGATTTGCCTAACGCTGGTATTACGAGTCTTGGAAGAAGTGAGCAGTACAGCCTCTCCTGGCAAGACTCCTACCGCATTTGAAAGTTAGTAGTTAAGAGTTTTATGGGCTAATGCCGGAACATAAAGCTCTTAACTAAAGTGCTAAAAAGTACACTAACACCCATAAACTACCTATTGACCCCTAAACCGAGGCCCCCCACATCGCAAACACTAAAATAAAATTTTAACTCCTAATCTGCCGACCAGACATCGCCGCCACCTACATTATACCTATGAACCCCTAATCTGCTGCCCCTAACATCGCCGACACCTACATTATATTTATTAACCCCTAATCTGCCGCCCCCAACATCGCCGCCACCTACCTACAATTATTAACCCCTAATCTGCTGACCGGACATCGCCACCACTTTACTAAATGTATTAACCCCTAAACCGCCGCACTCCCGCCTTGCAAAATAGTTAAATTTTATTAACCCCTAATATGCCCCCCCCAATGTCGCCGACACCTACCTGCATTTATTAACCCCTAATCTTCCGACTCCAACGTCGCCGCTACTATAATAAATTTATTAACCCCTAAAACTAAGTCTAACCCTAAGTTTAACCCCCCAACTTAAATATAATTTAAATTAAACAAAATAAATTTAACATAATTAAATAAATTAATCCTATTTAAAACTAAATACTTACCGATAAAATAAACCCTAAAATAGCTACAATATAACTAATAGTTACATTGTAGCTAGCTTAGGGTTTATATTTATTTTACAGGTAAGTTTGTATTTATTTTAACTAGGAACAATAGTTATTAAATAGTTATTAACTATTTAATAACTACCTAGCTAAAATAAAGACAAAATTACCTGTAAAATAAATCCTAACCTAAGTTACAATTACACATAACACTACACTATCATTAAACTAATTACCTAAACTACCTACAATTAATTACAATTAAATTAAATAAACTAAATTATGAAAATAAAAAACACTAAATTACAGAAAATAAAAAAGAATTACAAGAGTTTTAAACTAATTGCACCTAATCTAATCCCCCTAATAAAATAAAAAAGCCCCCAAAATAAAAAAAATTCCCTACCCTATACTAAATTACAAATAGCCCTTAAAAGGGCCTTTTGCGGGGCATTGCCCCAAAGTAATCAGCTCTTTTACCTGTAAAAAAAATCAGCCAATAGAATGCGAGGTCAATCCTATTGGCTGATTGGATCAGCCAATCGAATTGAACTTCAATCTGATTGGCTGATAGCATCAGCCAATAGGATTTTTCCTACCTTAATTCCAATTGGCTGATAGGATTCTATCAGCCAATCGGAATTCAAGTGACGCCATCTTGGATGATGTCACTTAAAGGAACCTTCATTCTTCGTTAGGACTTTGAAGAGGATGCTCCGCGTCGGCTAGATGGAAGATGGACCCGCTCCAGAAGGATGAAGATAGAAGATGCCGCCTGGATGAAGATTTCTACTGTCTGGAGGACCTCTTCTGCCCCGATCGGATGAAGACTTCTGCCGTATAGAGGACCAATTGTGCCCGGCTGGGTGAAGACGGCTCAAGGTAGGGTGATCTTCAGGGGGTTAGTGTTAGGTTTTTTAAGGGGGGATTGGGTGGGTTTTAGAGTAGGAGTGTGTGGGTGGTGGGTTGTAATGTTGGGGGGGTATTGTAGTTTTTTTTACAAGTAAAAGAGCTGATTACTTTGGGGCAATGCCCTGCAAAATGCCCTTTTAAGGGCTATTTGTAATTTAGTATAGGGTAGGGATTTTTTTTTATTTTAGGGGTTTTTTATTTTATTAGGGGGATTAGATTAGGTATAATTAGTTTAAAATTCTTGTAATTTTTTTTTTCTGTAATTTAGTGGGGTTTTTTTGTAATTTAGTTTATTTTAATTTAATTGTAATTAATTGTAGGTAGTTTAGGTAATTAGTTTAATGATAGTGTAGTGTTAGGTGTAATTGTAACTTAGGTTAGGATTTATTTTACAGGTGATTTTGTACTTATTTTAGCTAGGTAGTTATTAAATAGTTAATAACTATTTAATAACTATTCTACCTAGTTAAAATAAATATAAAGTTGCCTGCAAAATAAAAATAAATCCTAAGTTAGCTACAATGTAACTATTAGTCATATTGTAGCTAGCTTAGGGTTTATTTAATCGGTAAGTATTTAGTTTTAAATAGGATTAATTTATTTAATTATGTTAAATTAATTTTGTTTAATTTAAATTATATTTAAGTTAGGGGGGGTTAGGGTTAAATTTAGGGGTTAATAACTTGATTATACTGGCGGCGACGTTGGCGGCGGAAGATTAGGGGTTAATAAATTTAATATAGTTGCGGCGACATTGGGGAGGGCAGATTAGGGGTTAATAACTATAATGTAGGTGTCGGCGATGTTGGGGGCAGCAGATTAGGGGTTAATAATTATAATGTAGGTGTCAGCGATAGCGGGGGGGCAGATTAGGGGTTGATAAGTATAAGATTAGGGGTGTTTAGACTCGGGGTTCATGTTAGGGTGTTAGGTGCAGACGTAAATTTTCTTTCCCCATAGGAAACAATGGGGCTGCGTTAGGAGCTGAACGCTGTTTTTTTGCAGGTGTTAGTTTTTTTTTTCACCCAGCTCAGCCCCATTGTTTCCTATGGGGAAATCGTGCACGAGCACGTTTAGCCAGCTTACCGCTGACTTAAGCAACGCTGGTATCGAGGTGAGATGTGGAGCTAAATTTTGCTCAACGCTCACTTTTCTGAGGCTAACGCCGGCTTGCAGAAAACTCGTAATACCAGCGTTGTTTAAAGGCAGTGGTAAGAAAAAAAGGATCGTTAGCACCGCACAGCCTTACCGACAAAACTCGTGATCTAGACGCTTGTTTTTAAAACCTGTGATTGTGTCTCAAATAGAGAAGGTTCAGTGCAATTCCTTTTAAGTCTGTGAAACTGTGAAACCCAGGATATTTAGGAAGGCACCTGGTCTAAAGGATAAAATCACCAAAAGCTATTTAAGTGAACCAAAAACAATACATGGTTAAATAAAAATCTTAAGGGCTTCTATAAATGTGGGATGTGTACAGGATGTAAGTCTTTTAATAAGAATAATATGCCTAAAGTTACTAAGAAATTTGAGTCTTGTGCTAATCAAAAATCATTTCATATTGCACAATTAATTAGCTGTAATTCTGATTATGTAATATATGTCATAGAATGTTCATGCCACCTTCAGTATGTAGGACACACTACAAGAACCTTAAGCACCTGTCTGAGTGAGCATGTACAATATCCCACAAAAGTGAGTACACCCCTCACGTTTTTGTAAATATTTTATTATCAGCTAGATTAGGAGTAGTGCGTTATGAGTGAAAAAGCAGCGTTATGGCTCTTTTTCACTACCGCTGGTATTACAGGTGTTGTAGGTATACGCTTTAACTGAACACCTTTCTTGGGGCGTCACGCAATGTAACTACCGCAACCTTTCAAAAAGTCCTTTTTTCAATGGGAACTTCCCATAGCGCCGGTATTATGAGTTTGCCTGTCCGGCCAAAATGTGAGCGGTACAGCCTATAACTAAAAGATCTGTACCGCCACCTGAAAGTCAGTAGTTATGGGTTTTACGTTACAGAGCTGTACCATAAAACTCATAACTAAATTGGTTACAAAGTACAATAACCACCCATAAACTACTGTACCCTATTAACCCCTAAACCGAGGCCCTCCCGCATTGCAAACACTATAATAAACATATTAACCCCTAAACCGCCGTACTCCCGCATCACAAACACTAGTTAAATATTATATACCTAAATTATTCCCTATTTAAAAATAAATAAATACTTACCTGTAAAATTAAACCTAAGCTAGCTACAATATAACTACTAGTTTAGATGTATCTAGCTTATGTTTTTATTTTTATTTCACAGGTAAGTTTTTTTTTTATTTTAACTAGGTTGATTAGTTAGTAAATAGTTATTAACTATTTACTAACTGCCTAGTAAAAATAAATACAAATTTACCTGTGAAATAAAACCTTAGCTGTCTTACAGTTAAACCTAATATTACACTAAAATTAAATAAATTACATTAATGAAATACAATTAACTAAAATTACAAAAAACCCCACTAAATTACACAAAATAAAAAGATATGATCAAAATATTAAACTAATTACACCTAATCTAATAGCCCCTATCAAAATAAAATAGGATTGAGCTTGCATTCTATTGACTGATTGTAACAGCCAATAGAAATGCGAGCTCAATCCCATTAGCTGATTGGGTCAGCCAATAGGATTGAAACTTAAATCCTATTGGGCTGATTGCATCAGCCAAAAGGATTTTTACCCTTTAATTCCGAATGGCTGCCAATCGGAATTCAAGGGATAACATCTTGGATGAAGTCCTCTTAAAGGGAACCTTCAGTGTATGGGCTGGGACCGTATGAATGAGGATACTCTGTGCCAGCTGTCTTGAGAATGGAGCCGCTCTGCCGTCGGAAGGATGAAGATTGAAGCTGCCGTCTGAAAGACTTCTGCCCGCCTGGATGATGACTTCTTGCCGCGTGGATGAAGACCTTTTCTCGGCTTCGTTGAGGGCTTATTGCCGCTTGGTCCGGTCTTCAAAACTGTAAGTGGATCTTCGGGGGTTCGTGTTAGTTTTTTTAAGGGTTTATTGGGTGGGTTTTATTTTTAGCTTAGGGTTTTGGTGCAACGTAAAAGAGCTAAATGCCCTTTTAACGGCAATCGCCCATCCAAATGCCCTTTTCAGGGCAATGGGGAGCTTAGGTTTATTTAGATAGTATTTTATTTGGGGGGTTGGTTGTTGTGGGTGGTGGGTTTTACTGTTGGGGGTTGTTTGTATCTTTTTTTAAAGGTAAAAGAGCTGAATTCTTTGGGGCAATGGCCCGCAAAAGGCCCTTTTAAGGGGTTATTGGCAGTTTAGTGTAGGCTAGGGTTTTTTTTATTGGGGGGGCTTTTTTATTTTGATAGGGCTATTAGATTTAGAAGTAATTTGTTTTTATTTTTGATAATTTCTTTTTTTATTTTGTGTAATTTAGTGTCTATTATTTTTTGTAATTTAGATAAATGTATTTTTTTAATTTATTTAATTTTATTGTAATGTTAGTGTAAGTCAGGTTAGGTTTTATTTTACAGGTAAATTTGTATTTATTTTAACTAGGTACTAGTAAATAGTTAATAAACTATTTACTAACTAGTCTACCCTAGTTAAAATAAATCAACTTAGCTGTGAAATAAAAATAAAACCATACGGCTAAGATTACGAGTTGTGCATTAAGGTAAAAAAGCAGCGCTATCAGGTCCTAACGCTGCTTTTTTACGCACCGCAGCTATTACGAGTCTTGCAGGTATAGGTGTACCTCACACTTTTTTGGCCTTACCGCAAACCAACTTACGTAAATTTCGTAAAGGCTCTTTTTTCTATGGGACTTCCATATCGCCGGTATTACGAGTTTTGTCCTGGGAGGCCCAAAAAGTGAGCGGTACAAACCTCTACCGCCAAGATTCGTACACGCATTTTAAGTCAGAAGTTATGAGTTTTACGCTACAAAGCTGTAGCATAAAAACTCATAACTAAAGTGCTAAAAAGTACACTAACACCCATAAACTACCTATTAACCCTAAACCGAGGCCTCTCACATCGCAAAACACTTAAATAAAAATATTAACCCTAATCTGCCACACCGGACATCGCCGCCCACCTACATTATACTTATTAACCCCCAATCTGATGCCCCCACATCGCCGACACCTACATTATATTTATCTAACCCCTAATCTGCCGCCCCTAACATCGCGCGCCCATCTACCTACATTTATTAACCACTAATCTGCCGCTCCCAATGTCGCCTCCACTATTCTAAATTTATTAACCCTTTAAACCTAAGTCATAACCCTAAACACCCCCCTAACTTAAATATAATTTAAATAAACTAAATAAAATTACTATCATTAACTAAATACTTACCTATAAAATAAACCCTAAGCTAGCTATAATATAACTAAGTTACATTGTATCTAGCTTAGGGTTTATTTTTATTTCACCAGGCAAGTTGTATTTATTTTAACTAGGTAAAATAGTTACTAAATAGTTATTACTATTTAATATCTACCTAGCTAAAATAAATACAAATTTACCTGTAAAATAAAACCTAACCTAAGTTACACTAACACCTAACACTACACTACAATTAAATAACTTACCTAAATTAAATACAATTAAATACATTAAAAACAATTAGCTAATTTACATAAAAAACAAAACACTAAATTACAGAAAATAAAAAACAAATTACAAATATTTAAACTAATTACACCTAATCTAATAGCCCTATCAAAATAAAAAAAGGACTCCCAAAATAAAAAAAAAACCCTAGCCTAAACTAAACTATCAATAGCCCTTAAAAGGGCCTTTTGTGGGGCATTGCCCCAAAGAAATCAGCTCTTTTACCTGAAAAAGAAATACAAACAACCCCCCCAACAGTAAAACCCACCACCACCCACACAACCAATGCATCTACCATAAGGTGTGGAGGACCTTCTTACTGGTGTGAGACTCGTGGATATTCCTGGCATAAGGTCAGGGTATCCAGGATACTTTCCTTCCTCCAGGATGGTTTGGAGAAGGAACCTGCCACCAGTTCCTTAAAGGGACAGATTTTGTCTCTATCTGTGTTGTTACACATGAAGCTCATTGAGCTTCCCTTATATACAGTTCTTTGGTTCAGGCTGAATCCAGGATCAGGCCTGTTTTTAGACATCCTGCTCCTCCTTGGAGTTTAAATCTGGTTCTTAGGGTTTTGCAGAGGGCTCTGTTTGAGCCTATGCATTATCTTGACACTAAGATACTGTCTTGGAAGGTTCTTTTTCTACTGGCTATTGCTTCAGCATGCAGAGTCTCTGAGTTGGGGCCTTGCAATGTGAGCCTCCTTACCTGGTTTTTCATGCTCCAATAAGGCTGTCCTTTGCACTGGGTTGGGATTTCTCCCCTATGGTTGAGTGTCTGATCGCAACATTAATTAGGAGATTGTAGTTCCTTCCTTGTGTCCTAAACCTTCTTTTACGAAGGAAACGGTTACTTCATAATTTGGATGTGGTTCGAGTTTTGAAATTCTATCTTCAGGCTATAAAGGATTTCAGACAGATCTCAGCATTGTTTGTTGTCTATTCGGGGAAGCACAAAGGGCAGAAGGCTTCCTCCACTTCCCTATCTTTTTGGCTGAGGAGCATGATTCGCTTGGCTTATGAGACAGCGGGACATAAGCCTCCTCAGAGGATTCGGCTCACTCAACTAGAGCTGTGGCTTCTTCTTGGGCCTTCAAGAATGAGTCCTCTATGGAGCAGATTTGTAAGGCGGCTACCTGGTTCTCCTTACATAGTTTTTCAAAGTTTTACAAGTTTGATGCTTTTGCTTCAGCTTTTGGGAGAAAGGTTTTGTAGGCTGTAGTGCCCTCAGAATAGGGCCCCCCTCCTTTTTTACCCTCCCGTTTTTATTCAGTGTCCTCTAGAGCTTTGGTATTTGTTTCCCACAAAGTAATGAATGAAGCCGTGGACTCTCCTCATATTAAGATGGAAAACATAAATTATGCTTACCTTGATAATTTCATTTCCATCTGTATGAGGAGAGTCCATGGCTCCCGCCCGGTTCTCCATTGGGCAGGCCTAAATTTCTTTGTTTTTCTTCTGGCACCATTTATACCCTGATATTTCTCCTACTGTTCCTTGTTCCCTCGGCAGAATGACTGGGGTTCTGTATTTCCACAAGTAATGAATGAAGCCGTGGACTCTTCACATACAGATGGAAATGAAAATTATCAGGTAAGCATAATTTATGTTATCATTTATGTAATTCCAAATAAATTAAATAATGGTAAAGGATATTCTTACCATAAATATAAAGGTAAAAAAGAGAAGTGATCTAATATTATGTACAAATAAAAAAGCTATTCTAAAGAAAATGAAACAATTTATTGTCCCTATTGTGTCCCACCAGGAATAAAGGACCCCAATAGGAAGATCCATTTAATTTCCCTAAACTATTTGTTCTATCTCCTCCTCTCCAATATGGGGTTACTTTCTAATTCCAATATATTGATTATGTGAATTAGGGTCACAATTATGGTTCATTTCAAAATGGAGCAAGAGGGTGCTTGTCAGAACCTTTCTTTATGTTATATACATGCTTACTCAGACAGGTGCTTAAGGTTCTTGTAGTGCATTCTACATACTGAAGGTGGCATGACATTCTAGGACATATATTGCATAATCAGAATTACAGCTAATTAATTGTCTTATGATTTTAGACATATTATTCTTATTAAAGGACTTACGTCCTGTACACATCCCACATTTATAGAAGCCCTTACGAATTTTGTTTAACCATGTATTGTTTTTTGGTTCAAGTAAATAGCTTTTGGTGATTTTATCCTTTAGACTGGGTGCCTTCCTAAATATTATCTTTTGTTTATTTCCATTATTTTATATAACCCTGAATCCCTTTTAAGGATACCCCTACTGTTTTTGTATAATGTTACTAATAGTTCTATTCTGTGAACAATAATCCAGTATTATTGGTCCTATCTTGTTCTCCTCAAATTGGGTCTGTCCTTTTTCTTGTATTTCAAAAAAAAATTTCCCTCTTTCATACCAATATCAGAAATTACATTATCTATAAATTCCTCTTTATAGTTCTTTTATACAAATCTTCGGCTAGATCACAAGTCTTGCGTTAGCCTTAAAAAGCAGAGTTGAGAGGTCCAACGCTGCTTTTTAATGCCCGCTGGTATTACAAGTCTGGCAGGTACAGGTGTACCACTCACTTTTCCTTCCTCGACTCGAGGATACCCGCAAATGTCCTTACGTCAATTGCGGTTATACTATCTTTTAATGGGATTTGCCTAACGCTGGTGTTACGAGTCTTCGAAGAAGTGAGCGGTACAGCCTCTCCTGGCAAGATCCTACCGCATTTGAAAGTTAGTAGTTAAGAGTTTTATGGGCTAATGCCGGAACATAAGCTCTTAACTAAAGTGTTAAAAAGTACACTAACACCCATAAACTACCTATTAAACCCCTAACCGAGGCCCCCCACATCACAAACACTAAAATAAAATTTTTTAAACTCCTAATCTGCCGACCGGACATCGCCGCCACCCTACATTATACCTATGAACCTCTAATCTGCTGCCCCTAACATCGCCGACACCTACATTATATTTATTAACCCTAATCTGCCGCCCCCAACCTACAATTATTAACCCTAATCTGCGACCGACATCGCCACCCACTTTAATAAATGTATTAACCCCTAAACGCCGCACTCCTGCCTCGCAAAATAGTTACATTTTATTAATCTGCCCCCCCAACGTCGCCGACACCCTACCTGCATTTATTAACCTCTAATCTTCCGACTCCAACGTCGCCGCTACTATAATAAATATATTAACCCCTAAACCTAAGTCTAACCCTAAGTCTAACCCCCCAACTTAAATATAATTTAAATTAAACACAATAAATTTAACATAATTAAATAAATTAATCCTATTTTAAAACTAATACTTACCGATAAAATAAACCCTAAGATAGCTACAATATAACTAATAGATACATTGTAGCTAGCTTAGGGTTTATATTTATTTTACAGGTAAGTTTGTATTTATTTTAACTAGGTACAATAGTTATTAAATAGTTATTAACTATTTAATAACTACCTAGCTAAAATAAAGACAAAATTACCTGTAAATAAATCCTAACTAAGTTACAATTACACATAACACTACACTATCATTAAACTAATTACCTAAACTACCTACAATTAATTACAATTAAATTAAATAAACTAAATTATGAAAAAAAAAACTAAATTACAGAAAATAAAAAAAGAATTACAAGAATTTTAAACTAATTACACCTAATCTAATCCCCCTAATAAAATAAAAAAGCCCCCCAAAATAAAAAAATTTCCCTACCCTATACTAAATTACAAATAGCCCTTAACCCTTTAATGACCGAGGACGTGCAGGTTACGTCCTCAAAAAAAAGGCAGTTAACGCCTGAGGACGTACCCTGCACGTCCTCGGTGTGGAAAGCAGCTGGAAGCGATCCTGCTCGCTTCCAGCTGCTTTCCGGTTATTGCAGTGATGCCTCGATATGGAGGCATCCTGCAATAACCTCACATGGCCATCCGATGCAGAGAGAGCCCCTCTGTGGCCCTCTCTGCACCGGACATCGATGGCCGGTATCGTTGGTGGGTGGGAGCCGAATTGGGAGGCGGGGTGGGCGGCCATCGGTGTGCCGCGTGACGTCAAGGGGGGCGGGATCGGGGCGGGGACCGTCGGGGGCGCGCACAGACGCGCACGCGTGCACGGAGGGTGGCGGGCAGGCGCGTGCACGGGGCGGGGAGCGGGTGGGAACCGCTACACTACGGAAAATGTTTTAATAAAACTGGCCTAATCTTGTTTGTGCAAAAGCACAAAAAGTGATCGTGGAGGGGTGGGGGGGGGGTTGGTTTTGTGTGTGGGGAAGCTACACTACAGAAACTTTTAACAAATTAAAAAAAAACAACATTTTTTCTTCTAAACTGGGTACTGGCAGACAGATGGCGCCCATTAAGTTAGAGTGGGGGGGGATCAGTGAGGTTGGGGGCTAAGGGGGGATCGTACACAGTAGCATATGTAAATATGCTTAAAAAAATCATAAAAAAAAAATATATAGCTTTTATTTTAGTACTTGGCAGACTTTCTGCCAGTTACTTAAGATGGCGGGGACAATTGTGGGGTGGGGGAGGGAAGAGAGCTGTTTGGAGGGATCAGGGGGTCTGATGTTTCAGGTGGGAGGCTGAGCTCTACACTAAATCTAATATTAACCCCTGCAAGCTCCCTACAAGCAACCTAATTAACCCCTTCACTGCTAGCCATAATACACGTGTGATGCGCAGCGGCATTTAGCGGCCTTCTAAATACCAAAAAGCAACGCCAAAAGCCATATATGTCTGCTATTTCTGAACAAAGGGGATCCCAGAGAAGCATTTACAACCATTTGTGCCATAACTGCACAAGCTGTTTGTAAATGATTTCAGTGAGAAACCTAAAATTGTGAAAAATGTTACGTTTTTTTTAATTTGATCGCATTTGGCGGTGAAATGGTGGCATGAAATATACTAAAATGGGCCTAGATCAATACTTGGGGTTGTCTACTACACTACACTAAAGCTAAATTAACCCTACAAGCTCCCTACATGCTCCCTTATTAACCCCTTCACTGCTGGGCATAATACACGTGTGGTGCGCAGTGGCATTTAGTGGCATTCTAATTACCAAAAAGCAATGCCAAAGCATATATGTCTGCTATTTCTGAACAAAGGGGGATCCCAGAGAAGAATTTACAACCATTTGTGCCATAATTGCACAAACTGTTTGTAAATAATTTCAGTGAGAAACCTAAAGTTTGTGAAAAAATTTGTGAAAAAGTGAACGATTTTTTTTATTTGATCGCATTTGGCGGTGAAATGGTGGCATGAAATATAACAAAATGGGCCTAGATCAATACTTGGGGTTTTCTACTAAAAAAAAATATATGCATGTCAATGAATATTCAGAGATTCCTAAAAGATATCAGTGTTCTAATGTAACTAGCGCTAATTTTGAAAAAAAAATGGTTTGGAAATAGCAAAGTGCTACTTGTATTTATGGCCCTATAACTTACAAAAAAAGCAAAGAAGATGTAAACATTGGGTATTTCTAAACTCAGGACAAAATTTAGAAACTATTTAGCATGGGTGTTTTTGGTGGTTGTAGATGTGTAACAGATTTTGGGGGTCAAAGTTAGAAAAAGTGTATGTTTTTTTTTCAATTTTTCCTCATATTTTATAATTTTTTATAGTAAATTATAAGATATGATGAAAATAATGGTATCTTTAGAAAGTCCATTTAATGGCGAGAAAAACGGTATATAATATGTGTGGGTACAGTAAATGAGTAAGAGGAAAATTACAGCTAAACACAAACACCGCAAAAATGTAAAATAGCCTTGGTCCCAAACGGACAGAAAATGGAAAAGTGCTGCGGTCATTAAGGGGTTAAAAGGGCCTTTTGCGGGCATTGCCCCAAAGTAATCAGCTCTTTTACCTGTAAAAAAAATCAGCCAATAGAATGCGAGGTCAATCCTATTGGCTGATTGGATCAGCCAATCGGATTGAACTTCAATCTGATTGGCTGATAGCATCAGCCAATAGGATTTTTCCTACCTTAATTCCGATTGGCTGATAGGATTCTATCAGCCAATCGGAATTCAAGGGACGCCATCTTGGATAACGTCATTTAAAGGAACCTTCATTCTTCGTTAGGACTTCGTTTGAAGAGGATGCTCCGCGTCGGCTAGATGGAAGATGGACCCGCTCCGGAAGGATGAAGATAGAAGATGCCGCCTGGATGAAGATTTCTACTGTCTGGAGGACCTCTTCTGATTACTTTGGGGCAATGCCCTGCAAAATGCCCTTTTAAGGGCTATTTGTAATTTAGTATAGGGTAGGGATTTTTTATTTTATTAGGGGGATTAGATTAGGTGTAATTAGTTTAAAATTCTTGTAATTCTTTTTTTTCTGTAATTTAGTGTTTTTTTTTCGTAATTTAGTTTATTTAATTTAATTGTAATTAATTGTAGGTAGTTTAGGTAATTAGTTTAATGATAGTGTAGTGTTAGGTGTAATTGTAACTTAGGTTAGGATTTATTTTACAGGTAATTTTGTACTTATTTTTGCTAGGTAGTTATTAAATAGTTAATAACTATTCTACCTAGTTAAAATAAATACAAAGTTGCCTGCAAAATAAAAATAAATCCTAAGCTAGCTACAATGTAACTATTAGTTATATTTTAGCTAGCTTAGGGTTTATTTCATCGGTAAGTATTTAGTTTTAAATAGGATTAATTTATTTAATTATGTTAAATTAATTTTGTTTAATTTAAATTATATTTAAGTTAGGGGGGGTTAGGGTTTAGACAGGTTTAGGGGTTAATAACTTGATTATAGTGGCGGCGACGTTGGCGGCGGAAGATTAGGGGTTAATAAATGTAATATAGTTGCGGCGACATTGGGCGGGGCAGATTAGGGGTTAATAACTATAATGTAGCTGTCGGCGATGTTGGAGGCAGCAGATTAGAGGTTTATAAGTATAATGTAGGTGGCGGCAGTGTCCGGAGAGCGGCAGATTAGGGGTTAATAATTATAATGTAGGTGTCAGCGATAGCGGGGGGGCGGCAGATTAGGGGTTAATAAGTGTAAGATTAGGGGTGTTTAGACTCGGGGTTCATGTTAGGGTGTTAGGTGCAGACGTAAATTTTCTTTCCCCATAGGAAACAATGGGGCTGCGTTAGGAGCTGAACGCTGTTTTTTTGCAGGTGTTAGTTTTTTTTTTCACCCAGCTCAGCCCCATTGTTTCCTATGGGGAAATCATGCTGGTATCGAGGTGAGATGTGTAGCTAAATTTTGCTCAACGCTCACTTTTCTGAGGCTACACGCCGGCTTGCAGAAAACTCGTAATACCAGCGTTGTTTAAAGTGAGCGGTAAGAAAAAAAAGAGCGGTTAGCACCGCATAGCCTTACCGACAAAACTCGTGATCTAGCCGCTTGTTTTTAAAACCTGTGATTATGTCTCAAATAGAGAAGGTTCAGTGCAACTCCTTTTAAGTTCTGTGAAACTGTGAAACCCAGGATATTTAGGAAGGCACCCGGGTCTAAAGGATAAAATCACCAAAAACTATTTACGTGAACCAAAAACAATACATGGTTAAATAAAAATCTTAAGGGCTTCTATAAATGTGGGATGTGTACAGGATGTAAGTCTTTTAATAAGAATAATATGCCTAAAGTTACTAAGAAATTTGAGTCTTGTGCTAATCAAAAATCATTTCATATTAAACAATTAATTAGATGTAATTCTGATTCATGCCACCTTCAGTATGTAGGACACACTACAAGAACCTCAAGCACCTGTCTGAGTGAGCATGTACAATATCCCACAAAAGTGAGTACACCCCTCACATTTTTGTAAATATTTTATTATCAGCTAGATTAGGAGTTACGTTGCGTGATGCCCAAGAAAGGTGTGCAGTACAGCTTTACCTACAACACCTGTAATACCAGCGGTAGTGAAAAAGAGCCATAACGCTGCTTTTTCACTACCGCTGGTATTACAGGTGTTGTAGGTATAGCTGTACTGCACACCTTTCTTGGGCGTCACGCAACGTAACTACTGCACCCTTTCAAAAAGTCCTTTTTCAATGGGACTTCCATAGCGCCGGTATTACGAGTTTGCCTGTCCGGCCAAAAAGTGAGCGGTACAGCCTATAACTACAAGATCTGTACCGCCACCTGAAAGTCAGTAGTTATGGGTTTTACGTTACAGAGCTGTACCATAAAACTCATAACTAAATTGTTACAAAGTACAATAACACCCATAAACTACTGTACCTATTAACCCCTAAACCGAGGCCCTCCAGCATTGCAAACACTATAATAAACATATTAACCCCCAAACCGCCGTACTCCCGCATCGCAAACACTAGTTAAATATTATATACCTAAATTATTCCTATTTAAAAATAAATAAATACTTACCTGTAAAATAAAACCTAAGCTAGCTACAATATAACTAATAGTTATATTGTATCTAGCTTATGTTTTATTTTTATTTCACAGGTAAGTTTTTATTTATTTTAACTAGGTTGATTAGTTAGTAAATAGTTATTAACTATTTACTAACTTGCCTAGTAAAAATAAATACAAATTTACCTGTGAAATAAAACCTTAGCTGTCTTACAGTTAAACCTAATATTACACTAAAATTAAATAAATTACATTAATGAAATACAATTAACTAAATTACAAAAACCCCCCACTAAATTACACAAAATAAAAAAGAAATTATCAAATATTTAAACTAATTACACCTAATCTAATAGCCCTATCAAAATAAAATAGGATTGAGCTCGCATTCTATTGATTGATTGTAACAGCCAATAGAATGCAAGCTTAATCCCATTGGCTGATTGGGTCAGCCAATAGGATTGAAGCTTAATCCTATTGGCTGATTGCATCAGCCAAAAGGATTTTTACCCTTTAATTCCGATTGGCTGATAGAATTCAGCCAATCGGAATTCAAGGTATACCATTTTGGATGACGTCTCTTAAAGGAAACCTTCAGTGTATGACTGGGACCGTATGAAGAGGATACTCTGTGCCAGCTGTCTTGAAGATGGAGCCGCTCTGCATCGGAAGGATGAAGATTGAAGCTGCTGTCTGAAGACTTCTGCCCGCCTGGATGATGACTTCTTGCCGCATGGATGAAGACTTCTCCCGGCTTCGTTGAGGACTTCTTGCCGCTTGGTCCGGTCTTCAAAAACTGTAAGTGGATCTTTGGGGGTTAGTGTTAGGTTTTTTTAAGGGTTTATTGGGTGGGTTTTATTTTTAGCTTAGGGTTTTGTGCAACGTAAAAGAGCTAAATTCCCTTTTAACGGCAATGCCCATCCAAATGCCCTTTTCAGGGCAATGGGGAGCTTAGGTTTATTTAAATAGTATTTTATTTAGGGGGTTGGTTGTGTGGGTGGTGGGTTTTACTGTTGGGGGGTTGTTTGTATTATTTTTTACAGGTAAAAGGGCTGAATTCTTTGGGGCAATGGCCTGCAAAAGGCCATTTTAAGGGCTATTGGCAGTTTAGTGTAGGCTAGGGTTTTTTTTTATTGGGGGGGCTTTTTTATTTTGATAGGGCTATTAGATTAGGAGTAATTCGTTTTTATTTTTGATAATTTCTTTTTTTATTTTGTGTAATTTAGTGTTTATTATTTTTTGTAATTTAGATAAATGTATTTTTATAAATTTATTTAATTTTATTGTAATGTTAGTGTAAGTCAGGTTAGGTTTTATTTTACAGGTAAATTTGTATTTATTTTAACTAGGTACTAGTAAATAGTTAATAACTATTTACTAACTAGTCTACCTAGTTAAAATAAATACAAACTTAGCTGTGAAATAAAAATAAAACCATACGGCTAGATTACGAGTTGTGCATTAAGGTAAAAAAGCAGCGATATCAGGTCCTAACGCTGCTTTTTTACGCGCCCGCTGCTATTACGAGTCTTGCAGGTATAGGTGTACCGCACACTTTTTTGGCCTTACCGCAAACCAACTTACGTAAATTTCGTAAAGGCTTTTTTCTATGGGACTTCCATAGCGCTGGTATTACGAGTTTGTCCTGGGAGGCCAAAAAGTGAGCGGTACAACCTCTACCGCCAATATTCGTAACGCATTTTAAAGTCAGTAGTTATGAGTTTTACGCTACAAAGCTGTAGCATAAAACTCATAACTAAAGTGCTAAAAAGTACACTAACACCCATAAACTACCTATTAACCCCTAAACCGAGGCCCTCCCACATCGCAAACACTAAAATAAAAATATTAACCCCTAATCTGCCACTCCGGACATCGCCGCCACCTACATTATACTTATTAACCCCCAATCTGCTGCCCCCACATTGCCGACACCTACATTATATTTATTAACCCCTAATCTGCCGCCCCTAACATCGCCGCCACCTACCTACATTTATTAACCCCTAATCTGCCGCTCCCAATGTCACCTCCACTATTCTAAATTTATTAACCCTTTAAACCTAAGTCTAACCCTAACCCTAACACCCCCTAACTTAAATATAATTTAAATAAATCTAAATAAAATTACTATCATTAACTAAATTATTCCTATTTAAAACTAAATACTTACCTATAAAATAAACCCTAAGCTAGCTACAATATAACTAAGTTACATTGTATCTAGCTTAAGGTTTATTTCTCTTGTAAGGTGTATCCAGTCCACGGATTCATCCATTACTTGTGGGATATTCTCCTTCTCAACAGGAAGCTGCAAGAGGATCACCCACAGCAGAGCTGTCTATATAGCTCCTCCCCTAACTGCCACTCCCAGTCATTCTCTTGCAGCTCTCAACAAGAAAGGAAGTAGCTAGAGAGATGTGGTGAATTAATTTAGTTTATCTTCAATCAAAAGTTTGTTATTTTCAAATGGTACCGGAGTTGTACTATTTTTAGCCTCAGGCAGAAAGTTGAAGAAGAGTCTGCCTGTGGTCTTTGATGATCTTAGCAGGTTGCAACTAAGATCCATTGCTGTTCTCACACATAACTGAAGAGATGGGTAACTTCAGCTGGGGGAATAGCGTGCAGGGTCTCCTGCTCTGAGGTATGTGCTGTTTTAAATTTTTCTAGAGAGATGATAAGCTAGAAAATGCTGACAATACCGGATTTATTTAAGGTAAGCCTGATTACAGTGATTTAATAACGACTGGTATCATGCTTGCTGTAAAGGGTAATATTTTTATTATTTACTCACATTACTGAATAGATATAACGTTTGCTTGAGGTGTATAAACGTTTATTTCATATTGGTGATAAAACTTTATTCTGGGGCCCAGTTTTTCCACATGGCTGACTAGATTTTTCCTAGGGATAGTTTTTTAAGGCCCTCTCACTGTGAGTACAGGTTGGGAGGGGCCTATTTTCCATTAGTTTTTGCAGCTTGAGACATCCAGCTTCCCTGAAGGAGTCCCCTGAACATATAGGACCTCTCTAAAGGGTTTTTGTGCCTTCCAAAGTCGTTGTATGGGCAGGTAGGGCCACAGTAGAGCTGTGGCAGTTGTTGTGACTGTTTAAAAAACGTTTATATTGTTTTTTTGATCCGGTTTTGAAACTAAGGGGTTAATCATCCATTTGCAAGTGGGTGCAATGCTCTTTCAGCCTATTATACACACTGTACAAATTTCGTAAGATTTACTGCTTTTTTCACTGTTTTGCAGTTTCTGTGATTGTTTTTTTCTCTTAAAGGCACAGTACCGTTTTTATTTTTGGCTTGTTCACAGTTATTAAAGTGTTTTCCAAGCTTGCTGGTCTCATTACTAGTCTGTTTAAACATGTCTGACATAGAGGAAACTCATTGTTCATTATGTTTAGAAGCCATTGTGGAACCCCCTCTTAGAATGTGTACCAAATGCACTGATTTTACTATAGATTACAAAGACCATATTCTGGCTTTAAAAAATTTATCACCAGAAGAAATTGACAAGGAGGAAGTTATGCCGTCTAACTCTCCCCATGTGTCAGATCCTATAAATCCCGCTCAGGGGACGCCAAGTACATCTAGCGTGCCCATTGCGTATACCTTGCAAGACATGGAGGCAGTTATGAATCATACCCTTACAGAGGTATTATCTAAACTGCCAGGATTGCAAGGAAAGCGAGACAGCTCTGGGACTAGAATAAATACAGAGCTCTCTGATGCTTTAGTAACTATGTCTGATACACCCTCACAATATAATGAAGCTGAAGCAGGGGAGCTTCAATCTGTGGGTGATTTTTCTGATTCAGGGAAGATACTTCAATCTGATTCTGATATGTCTACATTTAAATTTAAGCTTGAACACCTCCGCGTATCGCTCAGGGAGGTTTTAGCAACTCTGGACGACTGTGACACTATTGTAGTCCCAGAGAAATTATGTAGATTGGATGAATACTATGCAGTACCTACTTAAACTGATGTTTTTCCAATCCCTAAAAGGTTTTCTGAAATTATTACTAAGGAATGGGATAGACCAGGTGTACCGTTCTCTCCCCCTCCTGTTTTTAAAAAGATGTTTCCTATAGACGCCGCTACACGGGACTTATGACAGACGGTCCCTAAGGTGGAGGGAGCAGTTTCTACTCTAGCTAAGCATACCACTATCCCTGTCGAGGACAGTTGTGCTTTTCTAGATCCAATGGATAAAAAATTAGAAGGTTACCTTAAGAAAATTTTTATTCAACAAGGTTTTATTCTCCAGCCTCTTGCATGCATTGCCCCAGTCACTGCTGCCGCGGCCTTCTGGTTTCAGTCCCTAGAGGAGGCTCTCCAGGTTGAAACCCCATTGGAAGATATTATTGACAAGCTTAGGGCCCTTAAGCTAGCCAATTCATTTGTTTCTGTTGCCGTTGTTCATTTAACAAAAGCTAACGGCTAAAAATTCAGGTTTTGCTATCCAGGCGCGTAGGGCGCTATGGCTTAAATCCTGGTCAGCTGATGTGACTTCAAAGTCTAAACTTCTCAACATTCCCTTCAAAGGACAGAGCCTATTCGGGCTTGGACTGAAGGAGATCATTTCTGACATCACTGGAGGAAAAGGTCACGCCCTTCCTCAAGACAGGTCCAACAAATTTAGGACCAAACAGTCTAGTTTTCGGCCCTTTAGAAACTGCAACAGTGGCGCAGCTTCAACTTCCTCTAACACAAAACAAGAGGGAACTTTTGCCCAGTCTAAGCCGGTCTGGAGACCTAACCAGGCTTGGAACAAGGGGAAACAGGCCAAAAAGCCTGCTGCTGCCTCTAAGACAGCATGAAGGAGTAGCCTCCGATCTGGGACCGGATCTTGTGGGGGGCAGACTTTCTCTCTTTGCCCAGGCTTGGGCAAGAGATGTCCAGGATCCCTGGGCATTGGAAATTTTGTCCAAGGGTTTTCTTCTGGAATTCAAAACCTCTCCCCCAAAAGGGAGATTTCATCTCTTACTTTTATCTGCAAACCAGATAAAGAGAGAGGCATTCTTACATTGTGTTCAAGACCTCCTAGTTATGGGAGTGATCCACCCAGTTCCACAGGAGGAACAGGGACAGGGCTTCTATTCAAATCTGTTTGTAGTTCCCAAGAAAGAGGGAACATTCAGACCAATCTTAGATCTCAAGATCTTAAACAAATTTCTCAGAGTTCCATCCTTCAAGATGGAGACTATTCGAACCATCCTTCCTATGATCCAGGAGGGTCAATATATGACTACCGTAGACTTGAAGGATGCTTATTTTCACATCCCGATACACAAAGATCATCATCATTTTCTCAGGTTTGCCTTTCTAGACAGGCACTACCAGTTTGTGGCTCTTCCCTTTGGGTTGGCCTCGGTACCAAGAATCTTTACAAGGGTTCTAGGGTCCCTTCTAGCGGTCCTAAGGCCACGGGGTATAGCAGTAGTCCCTTACTTAGACGACATTCTGATACAGGCGTCGACTTTTCAAGTTGCCAGGTCCCACATGGACATTGTTCTGGCATTTCTGAGGTCCCATGGGTGGAAGGTGAACGAAGAAAAGAGTTCTCTATCACCTCTAACAGAAGTTTCATTCCTAGGGACTCTGATAGATTCGGTAGAAATGAAGATTTACCTAACGAAGGCCAGATTGTCAAAACTTTTAGACTCTTGCCGTGTTCTTTATTCCACTTTTCGTCCTTCAGTGGCTCAGTTTATGGAAGTAATCGGTTTAATGGTAGCGGCAATGGACATAGTACTGTTTGCCCGCCTGCATCTCAGACCGCTGCAACTTTGCATGCTCAGTCAGTGGAATGGGGATTACATAGATTTGTCCCCTCTACTAATTCTGGATCAAGAAACCAGGGATTCTCTTCTCTGGTGGCTATCTCAGGTCCATCTGTCCAAGGGGATGAGCTTCCGCAGGCCATATTGGACTATAGTAACGACAGATGCCAGCCTTCTGGGCTGGGGTGCAGTCTGGAACTCCCTGAAGTCTCAGGGCTCGTGGACTCAGGAGGAGGCTCTCCTTCCGATAAACATTCTGGAACTAAGAGCGATATTCAATGCTCTTCAGGCTTGGCCTCAGCTAGCTGCGGTCAGGTTCATCAGATTTCAGTCGTACAACATCACGACTGTATTGGCCCATCTGATTCAGCTGAGGCAGGGCCTTCTACTTCAAGGTCCCTTCAAACATCCAAATCTAATTTCTCTGCGTCTGACTGCTTAGAGATTGAACGCTTGATTTTGTTAAAATGTGGTTTTTCCGAGTCGGTCATTGATAACTTAATTCAGGCTCGAAAGCCTGTCACCAGGAAAATCTATCATAAGATATGGTGTAAATATCTTCATTGGTGTGAATCCAAGGGTTACTCATGGAGTAAAGTCAGGATTCCCAGGATATTGTCTTTTCTCCTAGAAAGATTGGAGAAGGGATTGTCAGCTAGTTCCTTAAAGGGACAGATTTCTGCTCTGTCTATTCTTTTGCACAAGCGTCTGGCGGATGTTCCAGACGTTCAAGCTTTTTGTCAGGCTTTAGTTAGAATCAAGCCTGTGTTTAAACCTGTGGCTCCGCCATGGAGTTTAAATTTAGTTCTTAAAGTTCTTCAAGGGGTTCTGTTTGAACCTCTGCATTCCATAGATATCAAGCTTTTATCTTGGAAAGTTCTGTTCTTGGTAGCTATCTCTTCGGCTCAAATAGTTTCAGCGTTATCTGCCTTGCAGTGTGATTCCCCTTATCTGATCTTCCATGCAGATAAGGTAGTTTTGCGTACCAAACCTGGGTTTCTTCCTAAGGTGGTATCTTATAAGAATATCAATCAGGAGATTGTTGTTCCGTCACTGTGTCCTAATCCTTCTTCAAAGAAGGAACGTCTATTACACAATCTTGACGTGGTTCGTGCTTTAAAGTTTTATTTACAAGCTACTAAAGATTTTCGTCAAACATCTGCATTGTTTGTTGTCTACTCTGGACAGAGGAAAGGCCAAAAGGCTTCAGCAATTTCTCTTTCCTTTTGGTTAAGAAGTATAATCCGCTTAGCTTATGAGACTGCTGGCCAGCAGCCTCCTGTAAGAATTACAGCTCATTCCACTAGAGTGGTGGCTTCCACATGGGCTTTTAAAAATGAGGCTTCTGTTGAACAGATTTGTAAGGCGGCGACTTGGTCTTCGCTTCATACTTTTTCTAAATTCTACAAATTTGATACTTTTGCTTCTTCGGAGGCTATTTTTGGGAGAAAGGTCTTACAGGCAGTGGTGCCTTCTATTTAAGCGCCTGCCTTGTCCCTCCCTTCATCCGTGTCCTATAGCTTTGGTATTGGTATCCCACAAGTAATAGATGAATCCGTGGAATAGATACACCTTACAAGAGAAAACACAATTTATGCTTACCTGATAAATTTATTTCTCTTGTGGTGTATCCAGTCCATGGCCCACCCTGTCATTTTAAGGCAGGTGTTTTTTATTTTTAAACTACAGTCACCACTGCACCCTATAGTTTCTCCTTTCTCTTGCTTGTCTTCAGTCGAATGACTGGTAGTGGCAGTTAGGGGAGGAGCTATATAGACAGCTCTGCTGTGGGTGATCCTCTTGCAGCTTCCTGTTGGGAAGGAGAATATCCCACAAGTAATGGATGAGTCCATGGACTGGATACACCACAAGAGAAATACATTTATCAGGTAAGCATAAATTGTGTTTTTTATTTCACAGGCAAGTTTGTATTTATTTTAACTAGGTAAAATAGTTACTAAATAGTTATTAACTATTTAATAACTACCTAGCTAAAATAAATACAAATTTACCTGTAAAATAAAACCTAACCTAAGTTACACTAACACCTAACACTACACTACAATTAAATAACTTACCTAAATTAAATACAATTAAATACATTAAATACAATTAGCTAAATTACATAAAAAACAAAACACTAAATTACAGAAAATAAAAAACAAATTACAAAGTATTTAAACTAATTACACCTAATCTAATAGCCCTATCAAAATAAAAAAAGCCCCCCCAAAATAAAAAAAAACCCCTAGCCTAAACTAAACTATCAATAGCCCTTAAAAGGGCCTTTTGCGGGGCATTGCCCCAAAGAAATCAGCTCTTTTACCGGAAAAAGAAATACAAACAACCCCCCCAACAGTAAAACCCACCACCCACACAACCAACCCCCCAAATAAAACCTTAACTAAAAAAACCTAAGCTCCCCATTGCCCTGAAAAGGGCATTTGGATGGGCATTGCCCTTAAAAGGGCATTTAGCTCTATTGCTGCCCAAAGCCCTAACCTAAAAATAAAACCCACCCAATACAAACTTTACAAAATCCTAACACTAACCCCCAAAGATTCACTTACCGGGAGAAGTCTTCATCCAAGCGGCAAGATGTCCTCAACGAAGCCGGCAGAAGTGATCCTCCAGATGGGCAGAAGTGGTCCTCCAGACGGGCAGAAGTCTTCATCCAGACGGCGCCATCTTCAAGACATCCGGCGAGGAGCATCCTCTTCAATCAACGGCTTCTTCGGAATGAAGGTACCTTTAAGTGACGTCATCCAAGATGGCGTCCCTTAGATTCCGATTGGCTGATAGAATTCTATCAGCCAATCAGAATTAAGTTTGAAAAAATCCTATTGGCTGATGCAATCAGCCAATAGGATTGAACTTCAATCCTATTGGCTGATCCAATCAGCCAATAGGATTGAGCTTATATTCTATTGGCTGTTCCAATGAGCCAATGTGGGGCATAGTAAAGTGTACTCACTTTTGTTGCCAACGGTTTAGACATTAATAGCTGTGTGTTGAGTTATTTTGAGGGGACAACAAATTTACACTGTTATACAGGCTGTAGACTCACTACTTTACATTGAAGCAAAGTGTCATTTCTTCAGTGTTGTCACATGAAAAGATATAATAAAATATTTACAAAAATGTGAGGAGTGTACTCACTTTTGTGGGATACTGTATATAATATAAAGAAAGGTTTTGACAAACACCCTCTCTTGATCAATTTTAAACTGACACATAATTGTGACCCTAATCACATAATTAAATTGATGGGAATTAGGAGAGTCACCCCATATTTGAGAGGAGGACAACAGTTTAGGGATATTAGAAATGAAATGGACCTTCCTATTGGGGTCCCTTATTCCTGAGAGGCACAATAGGGACTTTGAATTGTGTCATTTTCTTTAGCTATTTTCAGGCAAGTAGGTTTATTGTACATAATATGAGATCACTTATCTTTTTTACCTTTATATTTATGGTAAGAATATCTTTGACAGACCCTGTGGTCAGAACTAAAAGAATTGACCTTGTGTAGCTTTGAGAAGCTGTTTTCTAAAAGACAGCTTTTAGAAAGTTGCAGTTTTTAAAAACTTCCTGGAAACAGAAGGAGAGATTGATGGGTACCTTGCGGATTTTGAGAGGCAATGTGCACTACACAAGGTACCCGCAGAGAACTGGGTCACGATATTATCCGGAAAATTATCCGGCCGGGCCAGTGAGGTTTTTCGGGCCATTCCAGATGAGGAAGTTGGGGATTATAATACTGTGAAAGAGGCTCTGCTCTCCAGGTATGCGGTTACACTGGAGGCATACCGGAGGCGGTTCAGAGACACTGTTAAATGTAAGCAACTAGGGCACAAAAGACCAGAGTGTCCCCTAAACGCAGCAAACCAATCACAGTCCTGGAGAAGACCCGCCGGCGGAATCCCACGTAATCCTCAGCCTGCGGCCCGCTACGTAGAGGTGCAAGAATGCTGGGGCAGCCTACATGAAGCAGACCCCGTGCAAGCTGCCCACCGGAATAACCGGCAACTGGTTAAAGTGAATGGGAAGGAGGTCAGTGGTCTACGGGATACTGGTGCTACCATGACCTTGCTTTGAAAGAACTTGGTGTCTGAGAAACAGCACACTGGAGACACTGTGGCTGTGAGGGTAGCAGGGGGCACTGTGTTCCGCCTACCTGTTGCCAGGGTACATTTAGATTGGGGAGTGGGCGCTAGACCTGTGAATGTGGGGGTCAAGAAGGACTTACCTGCTGATGTTCTCCTTGAAAATAACTTGACCCCCCTTGTTTCTGCCTGTGCTCCCATGGGTCCCGCTGATGTTAACCCTGTGACTACCCGTGCCCAGATCCGTGCAGCAGAGACTGACCCACCTGCTGCTAAGCCCCAGGACGCTGAGCTCAGTAAATCTCTATCCGCTATTGATACGTGGAAGTCCCGTTACAATGCGCTGATGAAGGAGAAGAGTCACGTAGAGGATGAAATGGTCATGTTAAATAATCATGTAACCGTGTTAGCGGGAGAGAAGAGGAGTGCAGAGGAAAAAGCACATTTAGAACAGGAATCTCTGCTAGACAAGCTGCACCGACAGACTGCAGAAAACACCAGCTTGAGAGTGGAACATCAAACATTAAAGACAAACTTAGTGACACTGGAGGAGAAGCTGACGCTGGCTCATAGTGAGGTGCAGCAACTCAAGGGCACCCTATGTCAGTACGAAGGGATTGTGGATACCTATAAAGAGCAGGTACAAAAAACTTGTAAGGAAGCTGATGAGATTTTGAAGGACTATTTAGCCCTGGTCTGGGCACTGAAGAAGTTGAACCCTTATTTATACGGGCAGGAATTCTCTCTCATAACGGGAATACAGATGGATTGTCCTGGCAAACTGACATGCCTACCACCTCCTAGTCCGGTTATCCCCAGGTTGACCCGCCAAAGGGTCAAGCCGGGTTTGCCGGAGTGTTCCACAAGGGGGGAGCTATGTGACTGACCCTGTGGTCAGAACTAAAAGAATTGACCTTGTGTAGCTTTGAGAAGCTGTTTTCTAAAAGACAGGTTTGCTGGCCTCAGCTATTGTGTGATATAATTACGTTTAAGTGATAAACATTCCATTGTTTAATCACCTCCAGAGAGCAGACGCCTAGGTGATAAGAAAAGCCAAAAGTCTTGTGTTTAAATTGTTATCTGCTTGAATAATGTAATCTTATTGTGGCCTGTCAAAGGGCATTGTCTCTCTAGCTAATGTACAACATTCTTTTTCAACCCCCCATCTGCGGTTAGACCTGCATATATACTGGGCATATGGCCCTTAATAAAACACACTCTGTTTTTTACACTCAATGTGGAGCTTGGTCTCATGTTTGAGGGGAAAACTGGTTGGGGTTGTGAATTGCTGATTCCCTATTCAGGACATTGTTCATCTGGTATTAACCCTTGGTATCCTGTTGGTACCGTAACAATATCCTTTACCATTATTATATTATTTAAAATGGGAATTACATAAAGGATATATGTGTAGACAATTGGAAAAATCCCCCCCCCCCCTGCTAAATAGCTTGGTGGTATTACCACTGACTTGCTATCATAGCAACCTGAGTGTGATCCCAAGTAGAGGAACATTTTGAATCTTAATTCTATTTTAATTTTAACTTAGTTTTATAATTTAGTACCAATAACAATACCTGAAATACACCATTAAAAACTCGGACAATCCACAAAGCTCAATAGATGGTAAATAATTATATGGTACATATTTGCTATCAGAATTAACAAAATCTATAAACGCCTAAATGGCTTTATGGTAATCTTTTTAACCTAAGAATAGAAACATAGAATTTGACGGTAGATAAGAACCAAAAAGGCCCATCAAGTCTAACCATATTACATGTTACTTTTTTTTTAGGATAGCCTTATGCATGTACCAGGCTTTTTTAAATTCCTTTACAGTCTTTGTGTTTACCACCTCAAATGGAAGTTTATTCCATGAATCCACCACCCTTTCTGTAAAAAAATGCTTCCTCAAATTTCTCCTGAATCTACTACCCTCTAACTTTAGATTGTGCCCCCTTGAATACGGCAACAAGGGTTCGAGTCCAGCCACATCCTTTTAGGATTTTTATATGTATATGTTTGATATATTAAGTTGTAACACTGTTATTAATATGCATATAATTTATGTATATAGATTTGTATGTTTTTAATTGTTTTAAATAGTTTTTATCTGGTTCTATGTTTATTTTGTGCAAGCACATTTCATAGGTGTAAATGGGAAGGACTTTAACCAAACATAGGACTCAACTGATTAATTAAAATTGAACTTCCACCAATCAACCCGGTCTAATGGCTATAAAAGAGGAAATTTGAAATCACTAACATTTCCTTGCATAAGCTGAACTTCGTTAGCGAAATGTATATTAGAGTGGAGAGCTTATACAGACTGGTCACCAGGAGGGGTTCACTTTGCTAATGGCAACGGCTTCTAACCCATTGGGTTTTTGTGGTTCTGTTTTCAAAGGACTTACATACACGAAGTGTGGATGTTTGCCACAGCTGTTATACCCTTAGTGATGTCTGTCTGTTTTTAGTACACTAGAGCGCCTCATGGTGTAGTATTTTCAGGCAATGTGAAACAATGCAAAGGCAAACAAGTGAATGGGTACTCAGAAGTGTGATGTCACTCTTAGCAAAAAAAAGTGCAAGTAAGCAGGCTGACCTTTAAACAGCAGTCAGTACGCTGTAAACACAGTGTAACACAGTATCTCAATTTGTGACTGGTGAGCTGGTGAAGGATCCGCAGCAGACAAAAACCCTTAAGGCTGAACAGGAGATGTGATGTTTCTGGAGTGATATCTGATCCGATTCCAAAAGTCTTGTCGGAGGCTTCAAATTCGGGAGCCAAACAATTGAGCAATGGTGAAACAGGCAACAGCAGGTGGAACAGGTGGATCGCTGTAATAGCGTATAATGTTACCATTAAAGTTCACAGATATGACAAGACGATGCTTGGAAAGGAACGAAGGACATCCGAGTAAGATAAAACAAATTTTAATAAGCTAAGCAATGCATTTCTCGTTAAAAAGTTAAAAAGTAAAGGGTAGAAAAGAGACAAAATGACACTGGTAATATGAACACAAAAGAGCATGGGTCATATTTAAGGGCAGATAATGATGTTATACCATAAAAGTAAGGTTGTCGAAAATAACGATAGAGACATTTTATCTCAATAGAGATATTAAAGGTATATATTGCAACAGTAGTTGTTAGAGTGAACACCATAAATAAGCTCAAAAGCTCCAAAAAACAGATGGAGATAAAGTATATTCATTTATAAAAAACATAAAAAATGGCCTGTTTGAACCAAACATGACGCAACTCTAACAATGACAAAAAATAATAAAAAATAATTTTAAAAAAAAGGGGGAAAGGAAACAGATATTGCTATGATTTCATAACAAATGCAAAAAAAAAAAGGTTTAATAAAGGCTAAACCAAAGAGTATATATAATATATAGTATATAATACTAACGAAAATCACGGTGATAACATATATAATACTTAATATTACTGAAAATGATGACAGTGTTAAAAGATAATGCATAATACACAAAGAAAAAAATACATTAATAGGTTTATAAAAAACAATCTTTAATTAGTAGAGATATGTTTTCTTGGTATGGTAAAAAATTATAATATAAGAAGGGGAGTGGTGAGGGAGAGAAGAAGGGATACGGATATGGATATTACTAGGATATCATAAAAAATGGGAAAAAGGGGGGGTGATAAGAACTGAACCAAAAAATATATATACTGAAATATATGATATATAATACCACCAAAAATGATGACAGTAATAAAATGCATAATACTTAATATTAATAAAAATGATGACAGTGATAAAAAATGATGATACAAAAAGAAATATTAAAAAAGGGAATATTAGTAGGTTGATAAAGGCCAATCTTTACTTAGTAAAAATATGTTTTCTTAGGGTATAAAAATACAGCAAATAGAATAATCCTGGTTAATTGAAGGCTGCAAGATCAACATTGGAGTTGAGACCTGGAGGAAACAAACAGCTAGATTACGAGTTTTGAGCGCTATAGAGAAATTAACGAAAAGTTATGTTATTTAATATCCTATAGCGCTGCTATTACAAGTTTGCAAACATACGCTTTTTGTGTGCAATATGGTTGCGTTGACATCAATGGGGAGAGCCGGCAAAAAAAAAAATAACACCTGCGATTGCGGAAACAAAAGTTCTGTAAAATCCTATTGGCTATTCAAATCAGCTAATAGGATTTAAGCATCTCTAATTCTATTGGCTAATTCGAATGAGAGCTGCTTAAATCCTATTGGCTGATTTGAATAGCCAATATAATTTTAGTAGCCCTAATTCCTATTGGCTGATTCAAAATTTTCAGCCAATAGGAATGCAAGGGACACCATCTTGAATCACGTCCCTTGCATTGAAGATTCAGTGTACGGCGGAGACCGTATGAAGAGGATGTTCCATGATGGATGTCTTCAGGATGGACCCGCTCCACGCTGGCTGGATGTAGATCGAAGAAGCCGCCTGGATGAAGACTTCGCTGGGTGGATGAAGATAGAAGAGGCCGTCTGGATGAAGACTTCTTGACGCATGGATGAGGACTTCGCCGGCTGGATAGATCCTTCAAAACTGTAAGTGGATCGTCGGGGGTTAGTGTTAGGTTTTGTCAAAGCTTTTTTGGGTGTTTTTTTTTTAGTTTAGGGTTTGGGCAGTAAAAGAGCTAAATGCCCTTTTAAGGGTAATGCCCATACAAATGCACTTTTCAGGGCAATGGGTAGCTTAGGCTATTTTAGATAGTTTTTTTTATTTGGGGGGGTTGGTTGGGTGGTGGGTTTTACTGTTGGGGGGTGTATTTTTTTTACATGTAAAAGAGCTGATATTTTTGGGGCAATGCCCCACAAAAGGCCCTTTTAAGGGCCATTGGTAGTTTATTGTAGGCTAGGTTTTTTTTATTTTGGGTGGGCTTTTTTTAGTTTCATAGGGCTATTAGATTAGGTGTAATTCTTTTTTATTTTTGATAATTTGTTTATTTTTTGTAATTTAGTGGGGGTTTTTTGGAATTTAGTTTTATTTTTTGTAATTAGATACTTTTTGTAATTTTTAGAGTAGTGTTAGGATTTTTGAATGTGTAGTTTAGTTTTATTTAATTGGTGGTTAGTTAAATTTTAGTTTAATAATTATAGTACATCGCAGAAACTAGAGACTCGACTGGAAGCGAGACGCACTATACAGCTTCAAGACCGAGGCATGAGGATGCCAGGGGATCAAACTATTATATTAGACACTTTTTAAATTTGTCAAAGTAAGCCCGAAAAAAGAGGGAATAGAATCTGGAGCTTGAGGAGGATGAAACACGCAAACTAAAGACCTGGACGGGCAGGAGGCGTGATACACGGGATCAAAAAATCGAGATGTGATCCATGTAGAAGGCAAGATAACCCACTAAGCTGTGAAAGACCATGAGGAGTGGAGATTCGCCTAGTGGAAGGCTGCAATAAATCTATGGCGAGTGACTAGCAAAATGGAAACCTACCTTTTGATCAAAAAATTTATAAAAACAAGGGGGCAAGCTCCAGACACACCCACATTGGAGAAACAAAGAGGGACTTTGGTAAGTCATATATACCAAATAAGGTGATACAATAAACCCCAGAGAATGAGGTGAGAGGGAGTCAAATGAGGGGGTAAATAACTATCGTTCATTAAAGACACGGAGAAGACAGTGCAGCCACCTTGAACTAGCCATAGTTAAAAAAATTAGGTTTGGAATGTGTTAGATTCCCAATTTGACTTTAAAGTCTGACAGGGTTTTATCAAAAGAGGGCTAAAAGGATATTCCTTCAGATATATAGAAAGATCAAGCCGAGCAGGACAGAAAGTTTGCTTGGCTCCAAATTGCATAGAAGGTGCAAAGAGATATATAATTAAAAAAAAGGGAGGGAACCTCCACTTTATTTGAATATAATTTATTGATAAAAGAAAAGTAAAATGTGTTCAGAATATGGCTTTAAAGTAAACACAGAAACTAGATAATACTAAACTAAATACTTTTTTAAAATTAGAGATGCTTCAGTGACAGAGGGAGCAGGAAATGCAAGTAAAGCAAGTGTCAAGTATATATTACTAAAGCGGATCTAGATACTTTATATACTAAAGTGTATATAAACTCAATAAAATAATGCATTATAAATGAAACAGCCATTATAAAAAAAAGACATCAATGAAATAGGCAACAAATACTTAAGAAAACAGAAATGAGAAGTGAAATGGAATCTCTTCAAAAACAAATGAATGCTCAAAGGAAATGATATTAAATACACAAGATAAAATGAAGGATAGAGTCAGAAGAAAATATCTGAAGATTAAAGGCATACCTTATTCTATACATACAGATTAATTAAAGACATATATACAAGAACTTTTCCAATACATACTAAATGACTAATATAATTTGGATATAGTATTAGAGAAAGTACACAGATCTGTAATGAGTAAAAAAAAAAAAAAAAACATATGAGATGTGATAGGATGTTATAAATATGAGGATAAAGAATCAATTAATTAATTTCAGAAGCAATATACTACAGATTTTCCCAGACTTGAGCATTGTTACACTTCAGAAAAGAAGGAAAATAAGACAGAACTACTTTCTCCACGGGAAAAAAAAAAGATAGAGATGGGGATACCCATTTAGTTTAATAGTCACTTTAAACGGTAAAACCAATGTTAATAGAAACAAAAAGAACTTTATGGAATTTAAAGAGGAATTAAATATGTACATAATTATGGATATAGAGAGACTTTTAGTGTCTGGATATAGCGCAATTGAGAAGCAAGATAATTGGAGTACAGTTACCAAACATAGGAAAAGTCTACTATGAAATTTTCCAATTTACTTCCATTAACAAAATGTGCACAGTCTTTTTATAACTCTACTTTTTGAGTCACCAGCTTCTACTGAGCATGTGCCCACCCAAATAACTAGACAGACTAGCATTCAGGTGAAAACACGAAGTACACTTTATTGGTAAAAAAACACACAGCTTTTATACAGACAACTCATCTTGATAAAAGCCTTATCAGTCCCTCAAATCTTTCACCATTCCCGCCCCTCCAGACAGGCTGGCACCTACACAGAGTCCAATGTCCCTCAGTGCCCAGTGGTATAGTGATGGTCCGTTCGGGATGATCTCAGGGGAGCGGCGGCAATTCCAGGGTGTTGTTGGAAAGCCCTTGGTCTCCAGCGGCTACAGTCCAAAAAGCTATGGGCAACCAAACATACACCGGGAAGCCCACTGGGAAATGGATAACCACTCTACTGATGAACCCCTGAACTGCTGATTCCTTTGATTGCCTGCCTGTTGCTGGACTTTGCTTTATTCACCACTCTCTACATTACCCTTTGGTTCCCTGAAGGATTGGACTGTCTCCCTGGTTCCTTCCTCGCCCTGTCTGGGACCACTTCCCTGTTTTTCTCATCTCTACTGTGAGTATCGGATTGCATCCTCATTTATTATTTCTCCTTTGTTCTGGGATATTTCCTTATCTTGCCACTTGACGCTGGGATCAGAAGACTTCAGGCCAGGATTGGTCTGATAGGGAAATATCCCACGAGCATTACACATTCACTGATACAGGCATTTGTATGGTTTCCATGCACATATACAGGCATTTGCATGGTTTTCATTTCTAGATGCAAGCATTTATATGGTTTCATTTTCAGTTACAGGTTTTTATTTGGTTTCCATGCACACATCCAAGCATTTGTATGGTTTCCATTCACAGATTCAGACATTTGTATGACTTCCATGCACAGCCACATGCATTTGTATGGTTTGTCCATACACATACATGCATTTTTATGGTTGTCTTGCACAGATACATATATTTGTATAGTTTCCATGCATAGATACAGGCATTTTTATAGTTAGATACGGGCATGTAAATGCTTTTCATGCACATGCACAGATACATACATTTGTATGGTTTTCATGCACAGACACAAGCATTGTATGGTTTCCATGAATAGATACAAGCATTTGCATAGTTTTCATTCCTAGATGCAATCATGTGTATGGTATAATTTACAGATACAGGTTTTTATTTTATTTCCATGCACATATCCAAGCATTTGTATGGTTTATATTCACAGATTCAAATATTTGTATGGTTTCCATGTGCAACCACAGGCATTTGTATGTTTTTCATGGTTAGATAAATTATTTTATATTGTTTGCATGTGCAGACAAAAGCATTTGTATGGTTTCCAAGCACCGATACAGAAATTTGTACGGGCATTTTTATGGTTTTCATTCCCAGATTCAAAAATTTGTATGGTTTCCATGCACAGCCATAGGCATTTGTATGGTTTGTATTTACACAGTCATTTGTATGGTTTTCTTGCACAGATAAATGCATTTGAATAGTTTCCATGGATAGATGCAGTAACTTTTATAGTTAGATACAGGCATTTATATGCTTTTCATGCATATGCACAGATACATGCATTTGTATGGTTTCCATTCACATATACAGGCATGTGTAAGCTTTTCATGCACTGCTACAGGCATTTGTATGGTTTTTATATACACCTGCATGCATTTTTATGGTTTTCTTGCACAAATACATGCATTTGTATAGTTTCCATGTATAGATACAGGCATTTTTTATAGTTAGATACAGGCATTTATATGCTTTTCATGCACATACACAGATACATGCATTTGCATGGTTTCTATGCACAGATACAAGCATTTGTATGGTTTCAATGAACAGATATAGACATTTGTATGGTTTCCATGCTTAGCCACAGGCATTTGTATGGTTTGTAGGTACACATGCAGGCATTTTTATGGTTTTCAAGCACAGATACAGGGATTTGTATGGTTTTCATACACTGATACAGGCATTTCTATGGTTTCCAAGCACAGATACAAGCATTTGTATGGTTTCCATGCACCGATACGGGCATTTGTATGGTTTTCATTACTGGATGCAAGCATTTTTATGGTTTCATTTACAGATACAGTTTTTTATTTGGTTTACATGCACATATTGAGGCATTTGTATTGATTCTTTTCACAGATCCAGGCATTTGTATGGCTTCTTTTCACAGATTCAGGCATTTGTATGGTTTCCATGCTTAGACATAGGCATTTGTATGTGCACATGCAGGCATTTTTATGGTTTTCAAGCACAGATACATGCACTTGGATAGTTTCCATTCATAGATACAGGCATTCATATGTTTTTCATGCACATGCACAGATACATGCATTTGTATGGTTTCCATGCACATATACAGGCATGTGTAAGCTTTTCATGACAGATACAGGCATTTGTATGGTTTCCATGAACAGACACAGACATTTGTATGGTTTTCATGTACAGATACAGGATTTTATATTGTTTGCATGTACAGATAAAAGCAATTGTATGTTTTCCAAGCACAGATACAGGCATTTTTATGGCTTTCATACAATGATACAGGCTTTTGCATGGTTTCCAAGCGCAGATACAAGCATTTGTATATTTTCCATGCACAAATACAGGCATTTGCCTGGTTTTCATTCATAGATGCAAGAATGTTTATGTTTCATGTGCAAATACAGGTTTTTATTTGATTTACATGCACATATCCAGGCATGTGTTAGTTTGCCATTCACATACTCAAGCATTTGTATGGTTTCCATGTACAGCCACAGGCATTTCTATGGTTTTTATGCATAAATGCAGGCATTTTTAAGCTTTTCAAGTACAGATACATGCATTTGTATATTTTCCATGCATAGATACAGGCATTTTTATAGTTAGATACAGGCATTTATATGCTTTTCATGCACATGCACAAATGCATGCTTTTGTATGGTTTCCATTCACATATACAGGCATGTGTATGCTTTTAATGCTTAGATAAAGGATTTCATATTGTTTGCATGCACAGTCAAATGCATTTGTATGGTTTCCAAGCACAGATACAGGCATTTGTATGATGTTTATACACTGATACGGGCATTTGTATGATTTCCAAGCACAGATACAAGCATTTGTATGGTTTCCATGCACAAATACAGGCATTTGCATGGTTTTCATGCACAGCTACAGTCATTTGTATGGCTTGCATATACACATGCAGGCATTTTCTCTTGTAAGATGTATCGAGTCCATGGATTCATCCTTACTTGTGGGATATTCTCCTTCCCTACAGGAAGTGGCAGAGAGAGCACCCACAGCAGAGCTGTCTATATAGCTCCTCCCTTAGCTCCACCCCCAGTCATTCTCTCTGCCTGCTTAACTGCTAGGAAGGGCAAGAGGAGTGTGGTGACAAAAATGTTAGTTTTTTATTTTCTCAAGCAAAAGTTTATTATTTTAAATGGTACCGGTGTGTACTATTTACTCTCTGGCAGAAAAGGGATGAAGATTTCTGCAAGGAGGATGATGATCTTAGCACTTTGTAACTAAGATCCACTGCTGTTCTCACAAGGGCTGAAGAGTACAGGAAAACTTCAGTTGGGAGAACGGTTTGCATGCTAAGCTGCATATGAGGTATGTTCAGTCTATATTTTTCTAGACAGACTGTGTTAATTCTAAAAGAGGCTGGCAATATCCCCATGAGGTAAGGGTAAGCTGTATTCAGACACTTGGATAGGAATTTCAGCTTGCATGAAGGGCTCATTAGTTACTGGTGACACTGTTAGGAAAAAACGTCTTTGTTTATTCAGTGAATGATGCAATTATAAAGTTTTTTGAAGGGACTAAAGGGGTCATTGTGGCTTGTTTTTGAGTTTTTTAACTCACATGGTTAATTAAGAGACACTCTGGTGTTTGTCTGATAGGCCTCAAAACATCGAGTGAGGTGGGAGGGGCCTATTTTTGAGCCTCAATTGCGCAGTTTCTTTTCCTCTGAGACATCTAACTGCTTCTCCTGAGGTTCCTGCTGTGTTTGAGGGCTGTAAAAGAAGATTTTCCCCCACAAATCGTTCTGAAGGGCAGGTAGGAGCCACAGCAGAGCTGTGGCAAGGTGCTGAAAGTCTTTTTTACCGGTTTTGACGTTTTTTCAATCCGGTTTTGCCATTAAGGGGTTAATTGTTTATTTGCATAGCTGTGCAAAGTCACTAAGTCTTTATGATGCTACTGTAAAAATTTCGTTAAGTTTACTGCTTTTTTACACTGTTTTGCAGAATTTGTGCAGCTTTTTTTCTCTTAAAGGCACAGTACAGTTTTAATTCTAAGTGTTATTTACTTTGATTACAGTGTTTTCCAAGCTTGCTTGTTACATTACTAGCCTGTTTAACATGTCTGACACCAAGGAAAATCCTTGTTCAATATGTTTGGAAGCCATTGTGGAACCCCCTCTTAGAATGTGTCCCAATTGTACTGATATGTCTATAAACTATAAAGAACATATATTAGCAATTAAAAACAGAGCAATAGATGATTCTCAGTCAGAAGTAAATGAGGGTTTGCCATCTAGCTCTCCCCAAGTGTCACAACCAGTAACGCCCGCACAAGTGACGCCAATTACCTCTAGTGCATCAAATTCTTTTACTTTACAAGACATGGCCACAGTTATGAATACAACCCTCACAGAGGTTTTATCTAAACTACCTGGTTTACAAGGAAAGCGGGACAGCTCTGGGTTTAGGAAAAATGCTGAGCCGTCTGATGCTTTAGTAGCCGTATCTGATATGCCCTCACAATGCTCTGAAGTAGGGGTGAGGGATTTGTTATCTGAGGGAGAAGTTTCTGATTCAGGAAAGACGCTTCCTCAGACAGATTCTGATATGACGGCCTTTAAATTTAAGCTTGAACACCTCCGCTTATTGCTCAGGGAGGTATTAGCGACTCTAGATGATTGTGACCCTATAGTGGTTCCAGAGAAATTGTGTAAAATGGATAAATACTTAGAGGTTCCTGTTTACACTGATGTTTTTCCAGTCCCTAAGAGGATTGTGAATATTATTACTAAGGAGTGGGATAGACCAGGTATTCCGTTCTCTCCCCCTCCTGTTTTTAAGAAAATGTTTCCCATATCTGACACCATGCGGGACTTGTGGCAGACAGTTCCTAAGGTGGAGGGAGCTATTTCTACTCTGTCTAAGCGTACAACTATACCTATCGAAGACAGTTGTGCTTTCAAAGATCCTATGGATAAAAAATTAGAGGGTCTCCTGAAGAAAATTTTTGTTCATCAGGGTTTTTCTCTCCAACCTATTGCGTGCATTGTTCCTGTAACTATTGCAGCTGCTTTCTGGTTTGAGGCTCTAGAAGAGGCTCTTCAGATGGAGACTCCATTAGAGGAGATTATGGACAGAATTAAGGCCCTTAAGTTGGCTAATTCTTTTATTACAGATGCCGCATTTCAACTGGCTAAATTAGCGGCAAAGAATTCAGGTTTCGCCATTTTAGCACGCAGGGCGTTATGGCTTAAGTCCTGGTCTGCTGATGTGTCATCTAAATCTAAACTTTTGAACATCACTTTCAAAGGAAAGACCCTATTCGGGCCTGAACTGAAAGAGATTATTTCAGACATCACTGGAGGGAAAGGTCATGCCCTTCCTCAGGATAGATCAAATAAGATGAGGACCAAACAAAATAATTTTCGTTCCTTTCGGAACTTTAAGAGTGGTCCCGCTTCAGCTTCCTCTGCTGCAAAGCAAGAGGGGAATTTTGCCCAATCCAAGTCAGTCTGGAGACCTAACCAGGCTTGGAACAAGGGTAAACATGCCAAGAAGCCTGCATCTGCCTCAGACAGCATGAAGGGGTAGCCCCCGATCCGGGACCGGATCTAGTAGGGGGCAGACTCTTTCTCTTCGCTCAGGCTTGGGCAAGAGATGTTCACGATCCCTGGGCTTTAGAAATTGTGTCCCAGGGATATCTTCTGGAATTCAAAGACTCCCTTCCAAGGGGGAGATTTCATATTTCTCGATTGTCTGTAAACCAGACAAAGAGAGAGGCGTTCTTACGCTGTGTAGAAGACCTACATACCATGGGGGTGGTCCGCCCAGTCCCAAAAGAGGAACAGGGGCTAGGGTTCTACTCAAACCTGTTTGTGGTTCCCAAAAAAGAGGGAACTTTCAGACCAATCTTGGATCTCAAAATTCTAAACAAGTTCCTCAAAGTTCCATCATTCAAGATGGAGACCATTCGGACTATTCTACCTCTGATCCAGGAGGGTCAATATATGACTACCGTGGACTTAAAGGATGCGTATCTACACATCCCTATTCACAGAAATCATCATTGATTTCTCAGATTTTCCTTTCTAAACAGGCATTACCAGTTTGTGGCCCTTCCCTTCGGGTTGGCCACGGCTCCAAGAATTTTCACAAAGATGCTAGGGTCCCTTCTGGTGGTTCTACGACCTCGGGGCATAGCAGTGGCGCCTTATCTAGACGACATCTTAATTCAGGCGTTGAATTTTCAGCTAGCCAAGTCTCACACGGACATTGTGTTGGCTTTTCTGAGATCTCACGGGTGGAAGGCGAACATAAAAAAGAGCTCTCTCTTCCCTCTTACAAGAGTTTCCTTTCTAGGGACTCTGATAGATTCGGTAGAAATGAAAATATTTCTGACGGAGGTCAGAAAATCAAAACTCTTAACCACTTGCCGAGCTCTTCATTCCATTCCTCGGCCATCAGTGGCTCAGTGTATGGAGGTAATCGGACTCATGGTAGCGGCAATGGACATAGTTCCTTTTGCCCGCCTACACCTCAGACCACTGCAACTATGCATGCTCAAACAGTGGAATGGGGATTATGCAGATTTATCTCCTCAACTGCATCTGGACCAGGAGATCAGAGATTCTCTTCTCTGGTGGTTGTCTCAGGACCACCTGTCTCAGGGAATGTACTTCCGCAGGCCAGAGTGGCTCATTGTAACGACAGATGCCAGCCTGCTAGGCTGGGGTGCAGTCTGGAACTCCCTGAAAGCACAGGGCTTATGGTCTCGGGAGGAATCTCTTCTTCCGATAAACATTCTAGAACTGAGAGCGATATTCAATGCACTTCAGGCATGGCCTCAGCTTGCTGCAGCCAAAATCATCAGGTTTCAGTCGAACAACATCACGACTGTAGCTTATATCAATCATCAAGGAGGAACAAGGAGTTCTCTAGCGATGATGGAAGTAACCAAAATAATCCGATGGGCAGAGGATCACTCTTGCCATCTTTCAGCAATCCACATCCCAGGAGTAGAGAACTGGGAGGCGGATTTCCTAAGTCGTCAGACTTTTCATCCGGGGGAGTGGGAACTCCATCCGGAGGTTTTTGCTCAGCTGATTCAGCTATGGGGCACTCCAGAATTGGATCTGATGGTGTCCCGTCAGAATGCCAAACTTCCTCGTTATGGGTCCAGGTCCCAGGATCCCAAGGCGGTACTGATAGATGCTCTAGCAGTGCCTTGGTCCTTCAATCTGGCCAATGTATTTCCACCGTTTCCTCTCCTCCCACGTCTGCTTGCCAGAATCAAGCAGGAGAGAGCTTCGGTGAATCTGTTAGCACCTGCGTGGCCACGCAGGACTTGGTATGCAGACCTAGTGGACATGTCCTCGGTTCCACCGTGGACCCTGCCAATGAGGCGGGACCTTCTAATCCAAGGTCCGTTCACGCATCCAAATCTAGTTTCTCTGCATCTGACTGCTAGGAGATTGAACGCCTGATTCTATCAAAGCGTGGTTTCTCTGAGTTGGTCATTGATACCCTGATTCAGGCTAGAAAGCCTGTCACCAGGAAGATCTATCATAAGATTTGGCGCAAATATCTTTATTGGTGTGAATCCAAAGGTTACTCGTGGAGTAAGATTAGGATTCCTAGAATATTGTCTTTTTTCCAAGAAGGTTTGGAGAAGGGATTATCAGCTAGTTCCCTAAAAGGGCAAATATCTGCTTTGTCTATTCTACTACACAAACGTCTGGCAGATGTCCCAGACGTTCAAGCATTTAGTCAGGCTTTGGTCAGAATTAAGCCTGTATTTAAGCCTGTTGCTCCGCCTTGGAGCCTAAACTTTGTCCTTAAAATTCTTCAAGGGGTTCCGTTTGAACCTATGCATTCCATAGATATTAAGCTTCTATCTTGGAAAGTTTTGTTTTTAGTAGCTATCTCTTCGGCTCGAAGAGTTTCTGAGCTATCTGCTTTACAGTGTGATTCCCCTTATCTTATTTTCCATGCAGATACGGTGGTTTTGCGTACCAAACCTGGGTTTCTTCCTAAGGTTGTTTCTAATAAGAATATCAATCAAGAGATTGTTGTTCCTTCACTGTGTCCTAATCCTTCATCAAAGAAGGAACGTCTGTTGCACAATCTTGATGTGGTTCGTGCTTTAAAGTTCTACTTACAAGCAACCAAAGATTTCCGTCAAACATCTTCATTGTTTGTTGTTTATTCTGGTAAGCGGAGAGGTCAAAAGGCTACGGCTACCTCTCTTTCCTTTTGGCTGAAAAGCATCATCCGTTTGGCCTATGAGACTGCTGGACAGCAAACTCCTGAAAGAATTTTTGCTCATTCTACTGGAGCTGTGGCTTCCACATGGGCTTTTAAAAATGAGGCTTCTGTTGAACAGATTTGTAAAGCGGCGACTTGGTCTTCGCTTCATACTTTTTCCAAATTTTCCAAATTTGATACTTTTGCTTCTTCGGAGGCTATTTTTGTGAGAAAGGTTCTACAAGCAGCGGTGCCTTCCGTTTAAGGTCCCTGTCTTGTCCCTCCCTTCATCCGTGTCCTAAAGCTTTGGTATTGGTATCCCACAAGTAAGGATGAATCCGTGGACTCGATACATCTTACAAGAGAAAACATAATTTATGCTTACCTGATAAATTTATTTCTCTTGTGATGTATCGAGTCCACGGCCTGCCCTGTTTATTGAGACAGGCATATATATTTTTATTTTTAAACTTTCAGTCACCACTGCACCCTATAGTTTCTCCTTTTTCTTCCTAGCCTTCGGTCGAATGACTGGTGGGTGGAGCTAAGGGAGGAGCTATATAGACAGCTCTGCTGTGGGTGCTCTCTCTGCCACTTCCTGTAGGGAAGGAGAATATCCCACAAGTAAGGATGAATCCGTGGACTCGATTCATCACAAGATAAATAAATTTATCAGGTAAGCAAAAATTATGTTTTTATGGTTTTCTTACACAGGTACATGCATTTGTATAGTTTTCATGCATAGATAGTTAGATACAGGCATTTATATGTTTTTCATGCACATGCACAGATACATGCACAGATACATGCATTTGTATGGTTTCCATGCACAGATACAAGCATGTGTATGGGTTCCATGAACAGATACAGGCATTTTCATGGTTTTCATTCCCAGATGCAAGCATTTGTATGGTTTAATTTACAGATACAGGTTTTTATTTTGTTTCTATGCACATATCCAAGCATTTGTATGGCTTGCATATACACATGCAGACATTTTTATGGTTTTCTTGCACAGATACATGCATTTGTATAGTTTCCATGCTTAGATACAGGCTTTTTTAAAGTTAGATACAGGCATTTATATGAGTTTCATGATATGCACAGATACATGCTGTTACGGTTACCCTTAGTCTCGCTGAGAGATGGACCGCTTAGTAGCCTGGATCCCTATTGCTAAAGAGGGGAGAAGCTGCTTTCCATAGTATTCTATATGAGTCTCGCAAATATAGAATAATCTCCCTTAGCTGCAGTACAGCTAGGATACCCTTCTGCCCACAAAAACGAGTCAACGCTGCGATTGAGGGTCAAACAAGAACTCAGGACTGGGATGCCCAGCCTGCTTTTTATTAAGGTTACATGCACACAGGGCACTCCCAGGGGGAGAGGGGGGGAAGCACAAAATCCCCCATCACACATTTAGATAGAGAGCACTGTCCTTTGACAGGCCACAATAGGATTACAGTACTTAAGATAACAAGTTTACAAGTTCATCTTATCAATTAGCAGTCTGGCTCCAGAGGTGATTAGACAATAGTTTCTAAAAGCTGAAAAAAAAAGAGTTAACTCTTTATGAAATGATACTTGTTACGGTTTTCTTGGAGCCCTTCTTAGGCGCTGGCTTGCTGGTTCAGGCATTGCTGCTGGGAAATAAGCTCTTCACAACAAAATAACTAATGCTTCTGTAACAGTGCTCCCTTTCTGTGGAACACTCTGGCAGACACGGTCTGACCCCTTTTCGGGGCAGACTAAGGCTGTCCAGACCGCTGGTTATGCGGGGCTGAGGTCGGTTTGTCTGGACAACCCGTCGGCGTTGCCATTCTGTTTCCCAGGTCTGTAAGTAATGGTGAAATTGAAGGGTTGCAACGATAAGCTCCAACGTAATAGCCTGCCGTTATCTCCAGAGACCCGGTTCAGCCACACCAACGGGTTATGGTCGGTGACCAGAGTGAACTCCTGACCATATAAATAGGGAGTCAATTTCTTTAATGCCCACACCAAAGCCAAACACTCCTTTTCGACCGCTGCATAGCTGACTTCGCGGGGCAGGAGCTTCCGGCTGATGTAGGCAACTGGATGCTCCCCTCCATCTTCGCCTACTTGGCTGAGGACGGCTCCCAGCCCAAACATGGAAGCATCTGTATGGACGATAAAACGTTTGTTAAGGGCTGGGGCCGCCAAGACAGGAGCGTTAATTAGAGCATTTTTGAGAGCCTGGAAAGCCGTTTCACAGTGGGGAGACCACAGGACCTGTCGAGGTAAGTTCTTCTTGGTCAAGTCAGTCAGGGGTTTGGCAAGTGTGCTGTAGTCTGGTACGAACCGTCTATAGTACCCTGCCGTGCCCAGGAAGGCTAGGACCTGAGTCTTAGTGATGGGGGTGGGCCAATTGGCGACAGCTTCTATTTTGGCCGGCTCTGGTCGCTGCTTTCCACACCCCACCCGGTGACCCAGGTACTGTACCTCGGCCATCCCAAAGTGGCATTTTTCTGGCTTCAGAGTCAGGCCAGCAGCCCGGATCTGATCCAGAACCATTCCCACATGAGCTAAGTGGTCCTCCCAGGACTCACTGTGGATCGCTATGTCGTCCAGGTAGGCGCAAGCAAAACTCTGGAAGCCATCCAGGAGCCTATCCACCAAGCGCTGGAATGTAGCTGGGGCATTCTTCATCCCAAACGGCATTACCCTAAACTGATATAAGCCGAATGGAGTGACGAATGCCGACTTGGGGATAGCCTCCGGGGCCAGGGGAATCTGCCAGTAACCTTTGCAGAGGTCAATAGTGGTCAGGTAATTTCCCCTGGCTATACGATCGAGTAGCTCGTCTACCCTGGGCATAGGGTAAGCGTCCGTCACGGTTTTTTCATTGAGCCTCCGATAGTCTACGCAGAACCGGGTGGTCCCATCTTTCTTGGGCACCAAGACAACTGGGGAGGCCCAGGGACTATCGGAGGGCTCAATTACCCTGAGCTGGAGCATCTCATCGATCTCCTTCTTCATTCCTGTCCTAACTGCTTCGGGGATTCGGTATGGAGCCTGGCGCAAGGGAGCTTGTCCCGGAGTATCTACCTGGTGGGTGGTTAAAGTAGTGTACCCTGGCTTCGGGGAGAAGGTGAGGTGTTTGGACTGGAGGAGTTGGTTGAGCTGCTCCCTTTCAGTGGGGCTAAGTCGGTCCCCTATCTGAACCTGCGCCACTATACCTGTGGGGAGGCTCTTTTCTAATAGGTCTGGAATGGGTAAACTGTCGGGGTCTTCCTGAGGGGAACAACATACGGCCGTCACGTTCTCTGGTCGCTCAAAATATTCCTTGAGCATGTTTACATGGAATGTCTTTCTAAGATTGTTGTCGTGGCAGCTAGCTATCACATAAGTGGTGTCTCCCCTTTTCTCTACGATCTGGTAGGGACCCTGCCAGGACGCCTGCAATTTGTCTGTCTTCACCGGCTTAAGTACTAACACCTTTTGTCCTATGGTGAAGATTCTCTTTCGGGCCCCCCGATCGTACCATACTTTCTGTCTTCTCTGGGCCAACTGGAGATTAGCCCGCACGGATTTGGCTAATTGCTCCATTCGGTCCCTGAGTTCCAGCACGTATGGCACAATTGGTACACCGTCAGCCTCCATCTCTCCCTCCCAGTGCTCCCGGATCAGGTTTAGGGGTCCCCGTACCTTTCTTCCGTAGAGCAACTCGAAGGGAGAGAACCCTGTCGTTTCCTGGGGCACCTCCCGATAAGCAAATAGGAGGTGCGGCAGGAAGCGTTCCCAGTCTCGGTATTCCTGAGTGAACGTCTTGAGCATTTGCTTGAGGGTCCCATTGAACCTCTCACACAGCCCGTTCGTCTGGGGGTGGTATGGGGAGCTCAGGAGGGACTTAATTTTGCAAACCTGCCAGAGTTGTTGGGTCAATTCAGCCGTAAATTGGGTGCCTCGGTCGGATAGGATTTCTTTTGGAAATCCTACCCGGGAGAACACCTGTACTAGTGCATTCGCTACCGTATCCGCTTGTATGTTGGATAGGGCGACAGCCTCTGGGTACCTGGTAGCGTAGTCCACTACGGTAAGAATGTATCGCTTACCGGAGGGACTAGGGGTAGCCAGTGGTCCCACTAGGTCAATAGCAACCCGGCTGAAGGGTTCCTCTACAATGGGCATATTTACTAGCTGGGCTTTAGGGTGATCGCCTCGCCTTCCTACTCGTTGACACACATCGCAGGTGTTACAGTAAGTTCTAACGTCAGCGTGCACCCCTGGCCAAAAGAACGTGTGAGTAATGCGGTGTAGGGTACGGGTAACGGCTAGGTGGCCTGCTAAGGGGATGTCGTGGCCTATTTTGAGGATTTCTTGACGGTATTTGTGGGGCACTACCAGCTGTCGCCTACGCTGTCCCCTTTTCTCTGTCCAGCGGTATAGTTTCCCTTTTTCCCATAAGAATGTTTCGTTATTTCCCCCGCCCCCTCCGGTCTCTGCTCGTTCCCGGTACTTTTGTAAGGTCGGGTCAGTCTTAGACTCTGCCTCGAAAGCATCTGGGGTGTCCCAGGGTATGGGGCCTAACCTGTCAGGCAAGGTCGGGGTAGGTCTTACCTGTGTCTCCCGCACTGGTGAGAGCTCTCGCTCCGTCCGGGCTTGGGCCCGTGTAGTCACTGGGTCTGCCTCGTTGTTGCATACTGGAGCATAGGCAGAAGTCATGGGGCCCAAATCGTTGCCCAGTAGTACTTCGGCAGGTAAATTTTCCATTAGGCCCACGTTCACAGCCCCCTTTCCCGCTCCCCAATCAAGATGCACTTTAGCTGTTGGAATTTTGTACACATCCCCCCCCGCCACTCTAACGGCCACAGTCTGTCCGGATCGCTTGTGCTCTGGCACCAAATGACTCTGTACCAGCGTGATAGTAGCCCCTGTGTCTCGCAATCCCTCGGTAGATCGCCCCTCGAGCCATACCCTCTGCCGATGGTGCTGGCGGTTATCTGAGGCAGCATATACAGGGTCTGCCTCGTGAAGCGGCCCCACATATCCCTCCATAGGGGCCTCTTGGTTAACACAGAGGGCCCGGGCCGGACGATAAGACCCAGAGGGGTAATTGTAATTCCTGGGTGTCTGGTGCGTATTAAGGGGGCAGCTAGCCATGAAATGCCCTGGTTGCTTGCATCGGTGGCAAGTCGGTCTGGGACGCTCAGAGCTGTTATTGGGTGGTCCTGAGTGTCGGACGGGCCCTGTGGGCACCGGGGCTCGGAATTCAGCACGAGGGGGTGCACGGTAAACCTCTCTGGGTTCGACCCGTGCTGGAGCTCGGTAGTTCATGGGTTCGTGAAGACGGGAGTCATAATGTTCATCGGCCAATTTGGCTGCTTCTTCTAAGGTAGAAGGCCGCCTGTCTCGCAGCCATTCCTTCCCTTGCTGTTCCATGCCATTATAAAAATGTTCTAAGAGAAACAATTGTAAAATTTCCTCCCCAGTCACCGCTTTACTTCCGCTCAGCCAGTGATTTGCCGCTCTCCGCATTCGGTGCGCCCATTCCATATGGGTATCGTTAGGCTTCTTTTCCGTGCCCCGAAACTGTCGGCGATACGTGTCCGGAGTTACAGCGTACCGTCGCAACAGTGTCTCCTTAACTAGCTCATACTGTGTCACTTCCTCAGCACCCAGAGTACGAAAGGCTTCCAGGGCTCGCCCGGATAGTTTCCCAGACAATATCGTGGGCCACTCTCTGTTGGGAATCTGGTGCAGGGCACATTGCCTTTCGAAGTCCGCCAAATATTCATCAATCCCTGTCTCGCTCTCTAGGAAGGGTCGAAATGCCACATAGGGTATCTTGGGCCTCCCAGCATTTTCGACAGGGATGATTACCTGCGGGGCTTCAGCATTGCGGTGTGCGTTCGCTAGGTTGAGTTCGTGGGCTCGAGTCTCTCGTATATCCTTGTCCGCCTCCGCCATCAACTGCTGTACCAATTCCATGGAGGGGTTCGGCCCGTATAATGAGAGCCTTTCCCGAACAATCCTGGTTTTTTCGTCACTAATCGTGGTTGGTGTTTCCGCCATTGTGAAGCTCTGATCCAGTTCGGTCAATTCTGCGATCAGCTCTCTCCTCGGCCGGTTGCTGGCGTACCCCCCTCTGCTTTCAAGTAAATCCTTTAGGGTTGTACGCTTCAATTTTTCGTAAGCGCTCTCCATCCGTTCTGTACCTCTCCTAGGAAATCCAGGAAAATCCCGCCGCTGCCGCCAAATGTTACGGTTACCCTTAGTCTCGCTGAGAGATGGACCGCTTAGTAGCCTGGATCCCTATTGCTAAAGAGGGGAGAAGCTGCTTTCCATAGTATTCTATATGAGTCTCGCAAATATAGAATAATCTCCCTTAGCTGCAGTACAGCTAGGATACCCTTCTGCCCACAAAAACGAGTCAACGCTGCGATTGAGGGTCAAACAAGAACTCAGGACTGGGATGCCCAGCCTGCTTTTTATTAAGGTTACATGCACACAGGGCACTCCCAGGGGGAGAGGGGGGGAAGCACAAAATCCCCCATCACACATTTAGATAGAGAGCACTGTCCTTTGACAGGCCACAATAGGATTACAGTACTTAAGATAACAAGTTTACAAGTTCATCTTATCAATTAGCAGTCTGGCTCCAGAGGTGATTAGACAATAGTTTCTAAAAGCTGAAAAAAAAAGAGTTAACTCTTTATGAAATGATACTTGTTACGGTTTTCTTGGAGCCCTTCTTAGGCGCTGGCTTGCTGGTTCAGGCATTGCTGCTGGGAAATAAGCTCTTCACAACAAAATAACTAATGCTTCTGTAACACATGCAATTGCATGGTTTCCATGCACATGTACAGGCATTTGTATGGTTTCCATCGTTAAATTATTTTATATTGTTCACAGGTACAGACAAAAGCATTTGCCTGGTTTCCTAGCACTGATACAAGCATTTGTATGGTTTTCATACACTGATACAGGCATTTCTGGGGTTTCCAAGCACAGATACAAGCATTTGTTTGGTTTCCATGCACAGATACGGGCATTTGTATGGTTTTCTTTCCTAGATGCAAGCATGTGTATGGTTTCATGTACAGATACAAGTTTTTATTTGGTTGCACATATCCATTGGTATGGTTTCAATTCACTGATTCAGACATTTGTATGGTTTGTATGTACACATGCAGTTATTTTTATGGTTTTCAAGCACAGATACATGCATTTGGATAGTTTCCAATCAAAGATACAGGCATTGTTCTTGTTAAATACAGGCATTTATATGCTTTTCATGCACATGCACAGATACATGCATTTGTATGGTTTTCATGCACATATACAGGCATGTGTAAGCATTTCATACACAGATACAGGCATTTGTATGGTTTCCATGAACAGACACGGCATTTATATGGTTTTCATGCACTGATACAGGATTTTCTATTGTTTGCATGTACAGATAAAAGCATACGTATGTTTTCCAAGCACAGGTACAGGCATTTGTATGGCTTTCATACACTGATACAGACATTTGTATGGTTTCCATGCACAAATACAGGCATTTGCATGTTTTTTATTTCTAGATGCAAGCATTTGTATGGTTTTATGTACAGATACAGGTTTTATTTGTTTCCATGCACACATCCAAGCATTTGTATGGTTTCTATTCACAGATTCAAGCATTTGTATGGTTGTACAGTCACATACATTTCTATGGTTTTTATGCACAAATGCAGACATTTTAAATGCACTTGTATATTTTCCATGCATAGATACAGGCATTTTTATAGTTAGATACATGCATTTATATGCTTTTCATGTACACGCACAAATACATGCATGTGTATGGTTTCCATTCAAATATACAGGCATGTGTATGCTTTTTTATGCTTAAATAACAGATTTTATATTGTTTTCATGTACAGACAAAAGCATTTTCATGGTTTCCAAGCACAGATACAGTCATTTGTATGGTTTTCATGCACAAATACAGGCATTTGCATGGTTTTTATTTCTAGATGCAAGCATTTATATGGTTTCATGTACAGATACAAATTTTTATTGGGTTTCCATGCACATATCCAAGCATTTGTATGGTTTCCATTCACAGATTCAGACATTGGGGCCTATCTATCAAGCTCCGTATGGAGCTTGAGGGCCCTTGTTTCTGGCAAGCCTGCAGGCTTGCCGGAAACACCAGTTATGAAGCAGCGGTCTAAAGAGATTGCCACAATTCAACCCGATCGAGTACGATCAGGTTAATTGACACCCCTTGCTGGAGTCTGCAGGGGAGGCGTTGCACCAGCAGCTCTTGTGAGTATTCAGCGATGTCTGTCGGACCTGATCCGCACTGTCGGATCAGGTCCGACAGACATATGATAAATAGACCCCATCATATGGTTTCCATGCACAGCCACATGCATTTGTATGGTTTGTATGTACACATGCAGTAATTTTTATGGTTTTCTTGCACAGATACATGCATTTGTATAGTTTACATGCATAGATATAGGCATTTTTAAAGTTAGATACAGCATTTATATGTTTTTCATCCACATGCACAGATATAGACATTTGTATGGTTTCCATGCACAGACACAGGCATTTGTATGGTTTTCATGCTTAGATAAATTATTTTATATTGTTCACATGTATAGACAAAAGCATTTGTATGGGTTCCAAGCACAGATACAGGCATTTGTATGGTTTTCATACACTGATATAGGTATTTGTATGGTTTACAAGCACAGATACAAGCATTTGTATGGTTTCCATGCAGATACAGACGTTTGTATGGTTTTCATTTCTAGATACAAGCATTTGTATGGTTTCATGTAGAGATACAGGTTTTTATTTGGTTTCCATGCACATATCCAGGCATTTGTATGGTTTCCATTCACAGATTCAGGCATTTGTAGGGTTTGTTTGGTTTTCATGCTTAGATAAATTATTTTATATTGTTTACATGTATAGACAAAAGCATTTGTATAGTTTCCAAGCACAATTACAGGCATTTGTATGGTTTTCATACACTGATATAGGTATTTGTATGGTTTACAAGCACAGATACAAGCATGTGTATGGTTTCCATGCAGAGATACAGACATTTGTATGGTTTTCATTCATAGATACAAGCATTTGTATGGTGTTCTGTACAGATACAGGATTTCATTTGGTTTCTATGCACATATTCATTCATTTGTATAGTTTCCATTCATAGATACAGGCATTCTTCTAGTTAATTACTAGCATTTATATGCTTTTCATGGAGATGCACAGATACACACATTTGTATGGTTTCCATGCACATATACAGGCATGTGTAAGCTTTTCATGCAAAGATGCAGGCATTTGAATGGTTTTAATGCACAGGCATTTGTATGGTTTTCATGCACAGATACAGGCATTTGTATGATTTTAATACACTGCTACAGGCATCTGTATAGTTTCCAAGCCCAGATACAAGCATTTGTATGGTTTCCATGCACAAATACAGGTATTGTTATGGTTTTCATTTCTAGATGCAAGCATTTAAATGTTTTCATGTACAGATACAGGTTTTTATTTGGATTCCATGCACAAATCCAGGCATTTGTATGGTTTCCATTCACAGATTCAGACATGTGTATGGTTTCCATGCACAGCCACAGGCATTTGTATGTACACATACAGGCATTTTTATGGTTTTCTTGCACAGATACATGCATTTGTATAGTATACATGCATATATATAGGCATTTTTAAAGTTAGATACAGCATTTATATGTTTTTCATGCACATGCACAGATATAGACATTTGTATGGTTTCCATGCACAGACACAGGCATTTGTATGGTTTTCTTGCTTAGATAAATTATTTTATATTGTTCACATGTATAGACAAAAGCATTTGTATGGGTTCCAAGCACAGATACAGGCATTTGTATGGTTTTCATACACTGATATAGGTATTTGTATGGTTTACAAGCACAGATACAAGCATTTGTATGGTTTACATGCAGAGATACAGACATTTGTATGGTTTTCATTTCTAGATACAAGCATTTGTATGGTTTCATGTAGAGATACAGGTTTTTATTTGGTTTCCATGCACATATCCAGGCATTTGTATGGTTTCCATTCAAAGATTCAGGCATTTGTAGGGTTTGTTTGGTTTTCATGCTTAGATAAATTATTTTATATTGTTTACATGTATAGACAAAAGCATTTGTATAGTTTCCAAGCACAATTACAGGCATTTGTATGGTTTTCATACACTGATATAGGTATCTGTATGGTTTACAAGCACATATACAAGCATTTGTATGGTTTCCATGCAGAGATACAGACATTTGTATGGTTTTCATTCCTAGATACAAGCATTTGTATGGTTTTCTGTACAGATACAGGATTTTATTTGGTTTCTATGTACATATTCATTCATTTGTATAGTTTCCATTCATAGATACAGGTATTCTTCTAGTTAATTACAGGCATGTATATGCTTTTCATGGAGATGCACAGATACACACATTTGTATGGTTTCCATGCACATATACAGGCATGTGTAAGCTTTTCATGCAAAAATGCAGGCATTTGTATGGTTTCAATGCACATGCATTTGTATGGTTTTCATGCACAGATACAGGCATTTGTATGATTTTAATACACTGCTACAGGCATCTGTATAGTTTCCAAGCACAGATACAAGCATTTGTATGGTTTCCATGCACAAATACAGGTATTGTTATGGTTTTCATTTCTAGATGCAAGCATTTGAATGTTTTCATGTACAGATAGAGGTTTTTATTTGGATTCCATGCACAAATCCAGGTATTTGTATGGTTTCCATTCACAGATTCAGACATGTGTATGGTTTTCATGCACAGCCACAGGCATTTGTATGGTTTGTATGTGCACATACAGGCATTTTTATGGTTTTCAAGCACAGATACATGCATTTGTATAGTATACATGCATAAATACAGGCATTTTTATAGTTAGATACAGGCATTTATATGCTTTTCATGCACATGCACAGATATAGACATTTGTATGGTTTCCATGCACAGACACAGGCATTTGTATGGTTTTCATGCTTAGATAAATTATTTTATATTGTTCACAGGTACAGACAAAAGCATTTGTATGGTTTCCTAGCACAAATACAAGCATTTTTATGGTTTACATGCACATATACAGACATTTATATAGTTTCTATTCACAGATTCATGCATTTGTAGGGTTTCCATGCACAGCCACATGCATTTCTATGGTTTGTATGTACATATGCTGTCATTTCTTCTAGTTAAATACAGGCATTTATATGCTTTTCATGCACATGCACAGATGCACACATTTGTATGGTTTCCATGCACTTAAACAGGCATGTGTAAGCTTTTCATGCAAAGATGCAGGCATTTGTATGGTTTTCATGCACAGATACAGGCATTTGTATGATTTTCATACACTGTTACAGGCATCTGTATGTTTCCAAGCACAGATACAAGCATTTGTATGGTTTCCATGCACAAATACAGACATTATTATGGGTGTCATTTCTAGATGCAAATATTTGTATGTTTTCTTGTACAGATACAGGTTTTATTTGGTTTCCATGCACAAATACAGGCATTTGTATGCTTCCATTCACAGATCCAGGCATTTGTATGGTTTTCATGCAAAACTACAGGCATGTGTATGCTTTGTATGTACAGATGCAGGCATTTTTATGGTTTTCAAGCACAGATACATGCATTTGTATAGTTTCCATTCATAGATACAGGCATTATTCTAGTTAAATAGATTAACATATATGCTTTCATGCACATTCACATATACATGCATATGTATGGTTTCCATGCACATATACAGGCATGTGTAATCTTTTCATGCACAGATACCAGCACATTTATGGTTTCCATGCACAGCCACGTGCATTTGTATGGTTTGTATGTACACATGCAGTAATTTTTATGGTTTTCTTGCACAGATACATGCATTTGTATAGTTTACATGCATAGATATAGGCATTTTTAAAGTTAGATACAGCATTTATATGTTTTTCACGCACATGCACAGATATAGACATTTGTATGGTTTCCATGCACAGACACAGGCATTTGTATGGTTTTCATGCTTAGATAAATTATTTTATATTGTTCACATGTATAGACAAAAGCATTTGTATGGTTTCCAAGCACAGATACAGGCATTTGTATGGTTTTCATACACTGATATAGGTATTTGTATGGTTTACAAGCACAGATACAAGCATTTGTATGGTTTCCATGCAGATACAGACGTTTGTATGGTTTTCATTTCTAGATACAAGCATTTGTATGGTTTCATGTAGAGATACAGGTTTTTATTTGGTTTCCATGCACATATCCAGGCATTTGTATGGTTTCCATTCACAGATTCAGGCATTTGTAGGGTTTGTTTGGTTTTCATGCTTAGATAAATTATTTTATATTGTTTACATGTATAGACAAAAGCATTTGTATAGTTTCCAAGCACAATTACAGGCATTTGTATGGTTTTCATACACTGATATAGGTATTTGTATGGTTTACAAGCACAGATACAAGCATTTTTATGGTTTACATGCACATATACAGACATTTGTATAGTTTCTATTCACAGATTCATGCATTTGTAGGGTTTCCATGCACAGCCACATGCATTTCTATGGTTTGTATGTACATATGCTGTCATTTCTTCTAGTTAAATACAGGCATTTATATGCTTTTCATGCACATGCACAGATGCACACATTTGTATGGTTTCCATGCACTTAAACAGGCATGTGTAAGCTTTTCATGCAAAGATGCAGGCATTTGTATGGTTTTCATGCACAGATACAGGCATTTGTATGATTTTCATACACTGTTACAGGCATCTGTATGTTTCTAAGCACAGATACAAGCATTTGTATGGTTTCCATGCACAAATACAGACATTATTATGGGTGTCATTTCTAGATGCAAATATTTGTATGTTTTCTTGTACAGATACAGGTTTTATTTGGTTTCCATGCACAAATACAAGCATTTGTATGCTTCCATTCACAGATCCAGGCATTTGTATGGTTTTCATGCAAAACTACAGGCATGTGTATGCTTTGTATGTACAGATGCAGGCATTTTTATGGTTTTCAAGCACAGATACATGCATTTGTATAGTTTCCATTCATAGATACAGGCATTATTCTAGTTAAATAGATTAACATATATGCTTTCATGCACATTCACATATACATGCATATGTATGGTTTCCATGCACATATACAGGCATGTGTAATCTTTTCATGCACAGATACCAGCACATTTATGGTTTCCATGCACAGCCACGTGCATTTGTATGGTTTGTATGTACACATGCAGTAATTTTTATGGTTTTCTTGCACAGATACATGCATTTGTATAGTTTACATGCATAGATATAGGCATTTTTAAAGTTAGATACAGCATTTATATGTTTTTCACGCACATGCACAGATATAGACATTTGTATGGTTTCCATGCACAGACACAGGCATTTGTATGGTTTTCATGCTTAGATAAATTATTTTATATTGTTCACATGTATAGACAAAAGCATTTGTATGGTTTCCAAGCACAGATACAGGCATTTGTATGGTTTTCATACACTGATATAGGTATTTGTATGGTTTACAAGCACAGATTCAAGCATTTGTATGGTTTCCATGCAGATACAGACGTTTGTATGGTTTTCATTTCTAGATACAAGCATTTGTATGGTTTCATGTAGAGATACAGGTTTTTATTTGGTTTCCATGCACATATCCAGGCATTTGTATGGTTTCCATTCACAGATTCAGGCATTTGTAGGGTTTGTTTGGTTTTCATGCTTAGATAAATTATTTTATATTGTTTACATGTATAGACAAAAGCATTTGTATAGTTTCCAAGCACAATTACAGGCATTTGTATGGTTTTCATACACTGATATAGGTATTTGTATGGTTTACAAGCACAGATACAAGCATGTGTATGGTTTCCATGCAGAGATACAGACATTTGTATGGTTTTCATTCATAGATACAAGCATTTGTATGGTGTTCTGTACAGATACAGGATTTCATTTGGTTTCTATGCACATATTCATTCATTTGTATAGTTTCCATTCATAGATACAGGCATTCTTCTAGTTAATTACTGGCATTTATATGCTTTTCATGGAGATGCACAGATACACACATTTGTATGGTTTCCATGCACATATACAGGCATGTGTAAGCTTTTCATGCAAAGATGCAGGCATTTGAATGGTTTTAATGCACATGCATTTGTATGGTTTTCATGCACAGATACAGGCATTTGTATGATTTTAATACACTGCTACAGGCATCTGTATAGTTTCCAAGCCCAGATACAAGCATTTGTATGGTTTCCATGCACAAATACAGGTATTGTTATGGTTTTCATTTCTAGATGCAAGCATTTAAATGTCTTCATGTACAGATACAGGTTTTTATTTGGATTCCATGCACAAATCCAGGCATTTGTATGGTTTCCATTCACAGATTCAGACATGTGTATGGTTTCCATGCACAGCCACAGGCATTTGTATGTACACATACAGGCATTTTTATGGTTTTCTTGCACAGATACATGCATTTGTATAGTATACATGCATAGATATAGGCATTTTTAAAGTTAGATACAGCATTTATATGTTTTTCATGCACATGCACAGATATAGACATTTGTATGGTTTCCATGCACAGACACAGGCATTTGTATGGTTTTCTTGCTTAGATAAATTATTTTATATTGTTCACATGTATAGACAAAAGCATTTGTATGGGTTCCAAGCACAGATACAGGCATTTGTATGGTTTTCATACACTGATATAGGTATTTGTATGGTTTACAAGCACAGATACAAGCATTTGTATGGTTTACATGCAGAGATACAGACATTTGTATGGTTTTCATTTCTAGATACAAGCATTTGTATGGTTTCATGTAGAGATACAGGTTTTTATTTGGTTTCCATGCACATATCCAGGCATTTGTATGGTTTCCATTCAAAGATTCAGGCATTTGTAGGGTTTGTTTGGTTTTCATGCTTAGATAAATTATTTTATATTGTTTACATGTATAGACAAAAGCATTTGTATAGTTTCCAAGCACAATTACAGGCATTTGTATGGTTTTCATACACTGATATAGGTATCTGTATGGTTTACAAGCACATATACAAGCATTTGTATGGTTTCCATGCAGAGATACAGACATTTGTATGGTTTTCATTCCTAGATACAAGCATTTGTATGGTTTTCTGTACAGATACAGGATTTTATTTGGTTTCTATGTACATATTCATTCATTTGTATAGTTTCCATTCATAGATACAGGTATTCTTCTAGTTAATTACAGGCATGTATATGCTTTTCATGGAGATGCACAGATACACACATTTGTATGGTTTCCATGCACATATACAGGCATGTGTAAGCTTTTCATGCAAAGATGCAGGCATTTGTATGGTTTCAATGCACATGCATTTTTATGGTTTTCAAGCACAGATACATGCATTTGTATAGTATACATGCATAAATACAGGCATTTTTATAGTTAGATACAGGCATTTATATGCTTTTCATGCACATGCACAGATATAGACATTTGTATGGTTTCCATGCACAGACACAGGCATTTGTATGGTTTTCATGCTTAGATAAATTATTTTATATTGTTCACATGTACAGACAAAAGCATTTGTATGGTTTCCTAGCACAAATACAAGCATTTTTATGGTTTACATGCACATATACAGACATTTGTATAGTTTCTATTCACAGATTCATGCATTTATAGGGTTTCCATGCACAGCCACATGCATTTTTATGGTTTGTATGTACATATGCTGTCATTTCTTCTAGTTAAATACAGGCATTTATATGCTTTTCATGCACATGCACAGATGCACACATTTGTATGGTTTCCATGCACTTAAACAGGCATGTGTAAGCTTTTCATGCAAAGATGCAGGCATTTGTATGGTTTTCATGCACAGATACAGGCATTTGTATGATTTTCATACACTGTTACAGGCATCTGTATGTTTCCAAGCACAGATACAAGCATTTGTATGGTTTCCATGCACAAATACAGACATTATTATGGGTGTCATTTCTAGATGCAAGTATTTATATGTTTTCTTGTACAGATACAGGTTTTATTTGGTTTCCATGCACAAATACAGGCATTTGTATGCTTCCATTCACAGATCCAGGCATTTGTATGGTTTTCATGCAAAACTACAGGCATGTGTATGCTTTGTATGTACAGATGCAGGCATTTTTATGGTTTTCAAGCACAGATACATGCATTTGTATAGTTTCCATTCATAGATACAGGCATTATTCTAGTTAAATAGATTAACATATATGCTTTCATGCACATTCACATATACATGCATATGTATGGTTTCCATGCACATATACAGGCATGTGTAATCTTTTCATGCACAGATACCAGCACATTTATGGTTTCCATGCACAGCCACATGCATTTGTATGGTTTGTATGTACACATGCAGTAATTTTTATGGTTTTCTTGCACAGATACATGCATTTGTATAGTTTACATGCATAGATATAGGCATTTTTAAAGTTAGATACAGCATTTATATGTTTTTCATGCACATGCACAGATATAGACATTTGTATGGTTTCCATGCACAGACACAGGCATTTGTATGGTTTTCATGCTTAGATAAATTATTTTATATTGTTCACATGTATAGACAAAAGCATTTGTATGGTTTCCAAGCACAGATACAGGCATTTGTATGGTTTTCATACACTGATATAGGTATTTGTATGGTTTACAAGCACAGATACAAGCATTTGTATGGTTTCCATGCAGATACAGACGTTTGTATGGTTTTCATTTCTAGATACAAGCATTTGTATGGTTTCATGTAGAGATACAGGTTTTTATTTGGTTTCCATGCACATATCCAGGCATTTGTATGGTTTCCATTCACAGATTCAGGCATTTGTAGGGTTTGTTTGGTTTTCATGCTTAGATAAATTATTTTATATTGTTTACATGTATAGACAAAAGCATTTGTATAGTTTCCAAGCACAATTACAGGCATTTGTATGGTTTTCATACACTGATATAGGTATTTGTATGGTTTACAAGCACAGATACAAGCATGTGTATGGTTTCCATGCAGAGATACAGACATTTGTATGGTTTTCATTCATAGATACAAGCATTTGTATGGTGTTCTGTACAGATACAGGATTTCATTTGGTTTCTATGCACATATTCATTCATTTGTATAGTTTCCATTCATAGATACAGGCATTCTTCTAGTTAATTACTGGCATTTATATGCTTTTCATGGAGATGCACAGATACACACATTTGTATGGTTTCCATGCACATATACAGGCATGTGTAAGCTTTTCATGCAAAGATGCAGGCATTTGAATGGTTTTAATGCACAGGCATTTGTATGGTTTTCATGCACAGATACAGGCATTTGTATGATTTTAATACACTGCTACAGGCATCTGTATAGTTTCCAAGCCCAGATACAAGCATTTGTATGGTTTCCATGCACAAATACAGGTATTGTTATGGTTTTCATTTCTAGATGCAAGCATTTGAATGTTTTCATGTACAGATACAGGTTTTTATTTGGATTCCATGCACAAATCCAGGCATTTGTATGGTTTCCATTCACAGATTCAGACATGTGTATGGTTTCCATGCACAGCCACAGGCATTTGTATGTACACATACAGGCATTTTTATGGTTTTCTTGCACAGATACATGCATTTGTATAGTATACATGCATAGATATAGGCATTTTTAAAGTTAGATACAGCATTTATATGTTTTTCATGCACATGCACAGATATAGACATTTGTATGGTTTCCATGCACAGACACAGGCATTTGTATGGTTTTCTTGCTTAGATAAATTATTTTATATTGTTCACATGTATAGACAAAAGCATTTGTATGGGTTCCAAGCACAGATACAGGCATTTGTATGGTTTTCATACACTGATATAGGTATTTGTATGGTTTACAAGCACAGATACAAGCATTTGTATGGTTTCCATGCAGATACAGACGTTTGTATGGTTTTCATTTCTAGATACAAGCATTTGTATGGTTTCCATGCAGAGATACAGACATTTGTATGGTTTTCATTTCTAGATACAAGCATTTGTATGGTTTCATGTAGAGATACAGGTTTTTATTTGGTTTCCATGCACATATCCAGGCATTTGTATGGTTTCCATTCAAAGATTCAGGCATTTGTAGGGTTTGTTTGGTTTTCATGCTTAGATAAATTATTTTATATTGTTTACATGTATAGACAAAAGCATTTGTATAGTTTCCAAGCACAATTACAGGCATTTGTATGGTTTTCATACACTGATATAGGTATCTGTATGGTTTACAAGCACATATACAAGCATTTGTATGGTTTCCATGCAGAGATACAGACATTTGTATGGTTTTCATTCCTAGATACAAGCATTTGTATGGTTTTCTGTACAGATACAGGATTTTATTTAGTTTCTATGTACATATTCATTCATTTGTATAGTTTCCATTCATAGATACAGATATTCTTCTAGTTAATTACAGGCATGTATATGCTTTTCATGGAGATGCACAGATACACACATTTGTATGGTTTCCATGCACATATACAGGCATGTGTAAGCTTTTCATGCAAAGATGCAGGCATTTGTATGGTTTCAATGCACATGCATTTGTATGGTTTTCATGCACAGTATCAGGTTCCTTGGTTATTTGAATCACAACTGCAGAGTCTAAATAAATTATATTTGTTTCACAACTGAAATACAGGCTATTATATCAGCATAGACTGTTTTACTCAGAGTGATTTTTATAAGAAAGGCAGTAAGTCTTTATATGGTTATATATTATTGTTATACCATATAAATATTAAGGGACTGAAAGTAAGTATTGGTATTAATAATAACTTTTGACATTAGTATTGCTCAAGTCCAAATGAGAGAGATATTGATCATTGTATTAAGCACTGAAGAGTGAGAGATGTGAGACACACAGACTGCAGGTGCTGACAGGGGCGTGACCTGCTGCGAGACACAGCACACTGAATTATGCTTGCAGCTTGGATATCTGAACACAGACCAGTGAGTGTAATAGGTGCTGTGAGACACGCTGTTTTGTAAGGAGCTGTATGACACGCTGAGATGAATGAAGCTGTGTGACGTCACGTAAAGACCGTTACTGTCCGGTTTGAGAATGAATCAAAGAAAGTTTATATAATTAAATGAAACATACGTTGCAAAACATAGTAGTATATGAGAGACAAAGTCAATTTAGATAACTTCAATTGATAACATGATATTTGAAATTAGCCGTTACATTAGGCATCCAAGGTAAATTAGATTTGATACAAATACCGTAGCGATAGTAGGTAGAATCCTCCTGTTGGGAATTAAGTAGCAATTCCAGTAGAGATGTGGAGTTGAAATAAATTAATACTTCTTGGAATGGCAAACTTCAGGATGAATGAGACTAGTTGTTATTAGTCCGTTTATGAGACCAACTGCAGCTGGTATTTGTAATCCAAATGTTAAAGTAGTTGAAGTAAATCTTCTTGTGATAAGAATATATCTTCTAAGCAACAGAGCACTGGTTTTAGCAAACAATATTCAACAACTAAGCACTTGTTTGGGGCGGGGTGATGCCTTAAGTACAGGTGAGGAAGGTGAGTTAAGGCAAAAAGTAAAAGCAGGACTGGAATCCTTACAGATCCCCCCCCTCAAGCAAGCCGACCACGGGTTGAAATTTAGGTCTACTTGGATAGCGTCTATGGAAACGAGCAATAAGCTTCGGAGCATTAATGTGTGCATGAGGTTCCCAAGTGTCATCCTCTGGGGCAAACCCTTTCCATCGGACCAGATACTGTAATTCTCCATTATAATGTCTTGAGTCCAAAAGATCATAAACTTCATAGACATCAGTGCCCAATTGAATAGGAGAAGGGGGTAGAAGAGGTACATCAGGCTTATCACCTAAGTAGGGTTTCAATAATGATACATGGAAAGTTGGGTGGATGGGTAAAGAATCAGGTAGGTCAAGCCGGACGGCATTTTCATTGATGATGTGTAGAATTTTGAATGGGCCAAGGAACAACCCAGCCAATTTTTTACTTGGTAAATGCATTTTAATGTTTTTGGAAGATAACCAAACATAGTCCCCTATGGAATATTTCGGAGAAGCTCTACGACGTAAATCATAAAATTTCTTCTGAGAAGCCTGAGCTTGTTTGATGTTATCACGTAAGTGTAGGAAATTTTCAGCTATGTTTTGGGTTAACACATCAACAGAAGGTGAGTCATGTGTAGAGGTCGTTTGGATAGTGAATCTTGGATTAAAACCATAATTAGCGAAAAATGGAGAGTAATTTGTAGTGCTGTTAATGGTATTATTATAGGCAAATTCAGCCATAGAGAGAAAAGAAGTCCATTTATTTTGATGATATGAGCAATAGCAACGTAAATATTGCTCAAGCCACTGATTGAGTCTCTCAGTTTGGCCGTTAGTCTGAGGGTGGAAAGCTGTGCTTAACCTTTGATCGATTTGGAGTGCTTTGGTGAGTGCTTTCCAGAAGCGTGAGGTGAATTGGGTTCCTCTATCAGTAGTTAAAATGGAGGGTAACCCGTGGTATCGTACAATGTGGTTTAGAAATAAGTATGCTGTTTCAATGGAAGTGGGTAACTTGTGATAAGGAATAAAATGTGCCATTTTAGTAAAATGATCTGTAACAACTAAAATGGTAGTTTGTCCAGAACTAGGTGGTAAATCAACTATAAAATCCATTCCCAAATGAAACCAAGGAGATTCTGGTACTTCCAGAGGAATCAAATAGCCATAGGGAGGTCTCCTTTCTGGTTTTGATACTGTACAGGTTGTACAATGTTGTATATATTCCTTTATACTGTTTTTCATCGATGGCCACCAGTAACTTCTGGAGATGAGCTCATGTGTACGTTTGATACCTGGATGACCAATTAGTGGAGGGTCATGATGATCTTTGATTATTTTCTGTCTGTAACGTTCTGGAATATATAGTTTAGAATCATGGAAGTAAAAACCATTCTGGAGGCTTAGGCTATCTAGTAGGGTTTGGTCTTCTGCAGATAGATCAGATTGGTATTCCTTATCCTGTTGAGATAGGATAGCAAGGAAACGAGAATGGGGAAGAATGCTAGTAGGAGAGTCTTCTTGTACAGGTCTTGAATCTCGTCGAGAGAGTGCATCTGCCTTCCCATTTTTTGATCCCGGCCTGTACATGATTTGAAAATTGAAACGACTAAAGTAGAGACTCCATCTCACTTGACGTCCAGATAAAGTTTTGTTATTTTGTAGATATTCCAAATTCCGGTGATCAGTGTAAATCACTATAGGTAGGGAGGTACCTTCAAGAAGATGTCTCCAGAATTCAAAGGCTCTTTTAATGGCTAGAAGTTCCTTGTCCCCAATGGAATAGTTGATTTCTGCTGAAGTCATAATTTTTGAATAGAACCCAACAGGGTGTAGTGGTTCTTTAGGAGACTGTCTTTGGGAGAGGACAGCGCCAAGAGCATAATCTGAAGAATCCACCTCTAGGATATATTGAAGGTTTGGATCAGGATATTTCAGAATGGGAGCAGTTGAAAAAGAATTCTTCAGGAAGCTGAATGCATCATCCTGTTCTTTGGTCCACTGGAAAGAGCAGTTAACACTAGTTAATTTAGTCAGAGGTTTCGCAATTTTTGAGAAATTGCGAATGAACTTTCTGTAATAGTTACTGAAACCAAGAAACTTTTGTAGTTCTTTCCGTGTTGAAGGTGTGGGCCAGGATTTTACTGCTTCCACTTTGTTATCTTGCATTTGAATCCCATTTGGGCTGATGGAGTAACCCAGGAACTCTATTTTGTTGGTGTGAAAAATACATTTTTCCAATTTGGCGTAGAGTCGATGGACTTGGAGTCTTGCTAAAACCCAACTAACATGTTTGATATGTTCTTCTAGATTCGTGGAATAGATTAGAATGTCATCTAGGTAGACAACAACACATGTGTCAAGGAGATCATGGAAAATGTCATTAATAAAGAACTGGAAAGTTGCGGGTGCATTAGTTAAGCCGAAGGGCATAACTAGATATTCAAACAACCCATACCTAGTTCTAAAAGCGGTAAGCCACTCATCCCCTTCTCGGATACGCACTAAATTGTACGCCCCTCTCAAATCTAATTTAGTAAAAATCTGAGCATGCCTGAGTCTTTCTATGAGTTCAGGAATGAGGGGGAGAGGGTATCGATTTTTTATGGTTATTTTGTTCAATTGTCTGAAGTCAATGATAGGCCGAAGAGATTGGTCTTTGTTCCGCACAAAAAACATTCCCGCACCAGCAGGAGAAACAGAAGGACGGATAAACCCTTTCTTTAGATTTTCATCTAAGTAAGTCTTTAGATGATCCAGTTCTGGTTGACAAAGTGGGTATAGATGCCCAATAGGTGGTGTGGTTCCAGGTTTCAGTTCAATAGGGCAGTCATAGATTCTGTGTGGGGGAAGGGTGTCTGCTTCCTTCTTACTGAAGACTTCAGAGAACTGCTTGTACATTTCTGGTATCAGAGTTTCTGATGTGGAGGATAAACTGTGAAAAAAGGTTCTATGGCAAGTCTGTTGACAAAAATCAGAATTTAATTGGACATTTAAGGATTTCCAATTAATATCAGGTTCGTGTAGCTGTAACCAAGCTAGCCCAAGTACTATTGGGAATAATGGAGAAGTGATTACATCAAAAGTGAGATGTTCATGATGTGTTTTTAATGTGGTGACAGAGAGCGGGATGGTGTGATGTGTAATCGGCCCTGATGATATCTCAGAGCCATCAACCACACGAAGGAAAATAGGAGACAACTTTTTTATCAATGGTATTTTATTTTTTGAAACTAGAGAACTGTCAATGTAGTTTCCTTGTGCTCCTGTATCCAAGATGGCTGGAATGGTCACTTGCTTATTTGCCCACTGTAGAGAAAGAAATAAAGAACAATGACAAGGGTTGTTATTCTTTAACTGGAGAGAAAGATTGGAATGGTACTTACTCTTCTTGTTCTGTGGCAAAGAGGGGCAATCCTTTAAAGTATGAGATGAGGATGCGCAATACATGCAGAGGCCTCTAGTCTTCCTTCTGATGCGTTCTTCAGGAGTTAGAGGTCCTTTAATAGAACTTATATCCATTGCTTCAGCACCAGTTGAACCAGTATGAGAACTGTTAGAAGTGGGATGGTATAGAGCCTTATCCTTCTTGTAAAGAATTTCAGGGTATTGACGTTCAAATCTTCTTTCACGTAATCTCCTATCAATTTGCCTGCTGAGCTTCATAAGGCCTTCTAATGTTTCAGGTAACTCAGTTCGGGCTAATTCATCTTTTACTGCGTCAGAGAGTCCAAGCCTGAACTGGTTTTTTAAAGCAATGGCGTTCCATTGAGAGTCAATAGAATATTGCTTGAATTCTGTTATGTAACATTCAACAGGTTTAATACCTTGTTTTAGGTTCCTCATCTTTTTCTCAGCAGTATACTGTAGGTTAGAATCATAGTATAATTCATCCATGATATCCAGGAAAGATGAAAAAGATGAGAGAACAGCATTATTTGTCTCAAAGAGAGTGTCTGCCCAAATGCGAGGTTCACCTCTTAAATAGCTTATCATTGTAAGGACTTTAACCCTATCATTTGGGTATGTTCTAGGTTTAAGGGTGAAATTAAGCAGACAAGCATTTTTAAATTGTCGGTATAAATTCCTATCTCCATTGAAAAAATCTGGAGGTGCAATAAATGGTTCTGACAAATTGTCAGGAAGGCTCTGTGTAGTAGAGACAGTGTCTTTTATTACTTTTCTTAAAGTCTCATTTTCTAATTGTAACTCTCTAAAGGCTTGACTAAGTTGGTCAACTCTTTGTGTTAAATTATAAACAATTTGAGGAAGCTCTGCTGGATCCATTATTAATGGCTTAGTTGTTATATCAGGTTCCTTGGTTATTTGAATCACAACTGCAGAGTCTAAATAAATTATATTTGTTTCACAACTGAAATACAGGCTATTATATCAGCATAGACTGTTTTACTCAGAGTGATTTTTATAAGAAAGGCAGTAAGTCTTTATATGGTTATATATTATTGTTATACCATATAAATATTAAGGGACTGAAAGTAAGTATTGGTATTAATAATAACTTTTGACATTAGTATTGCTCAAGTCCAAATGAGAGAGATATTGATCATTGTATTAAGCACTGAAGAGTGAGAGATGTGAGACACACAGACTGCAGGTGCTGACAGGGGCGTGACCTGCTGCGAGACACAGCACACTGAATTATGCTTGCAGCTTGGATATCTGAACACAGACCAGTGAGTGTAATAGGTGCTGTGAGACACGCTGTTTTGTAAGGAGCTGTATGACACGCTGAGATGAATGAAGCTGTGTGACGTCACGTAAAGACCGTTACTGTCCGGTTTGAGAATGAATCAAAGAAAGTTTATATAATTAAATGAAACATACGTTGCAAAACATAGTAGTATATGAGAGACAAAGTCAATTTAGATAACTTCAATTGATAACATGATATTTGAAATTAGCCGTTACATTAGGCATCCAAGGTAAATTAGATTTGATACAAATACCGTAGCGATAGTAGGTAGAATCCTCCTGTTGGGAATTAAGTAGCAATTCCAGTAGAGATGTGGAGTTGAAATAAATTAATACTTCTTGGAATGGCAAACTTCAGGATGATTGAGACTAGTTGTTATTAGTCCGTTTATGAGACCAACTGCAGCTGGTATTTGTAATCCAAATGTTAAAGTAGTTGAAGTAAATCTTCTTGTGATAAGAATATATCTTCTAAGCAACAGAGCACTGGTTTTAGCAAACAATATTCAACAACTAAGCACTTGTTTGGGGCGGGGTGATGCCTTAAGTACAGGTGAGGAAGGTGAGTTAAGGCAAAAAGTAAAAGCAGGACTGGAATCCTTACACACAGATACAGGCATTTGTATGATTTTAATACACTGCTACAGGCATCTGTATAGTTTCCAAGCACAGATACAAGCATTTGTATGGTTTCCATGCACAAATACAGGTATTGTTATGGTTTTCATTTCTAGATGCAAGCATTTGAATGTTTTCATGTACAGATACAGGTTTTTATTTGGATTCCATGCACAAATCCAGGTATTTGTATGGTTTCCATTCACAGATTCAGACATGTGTATGGTTTTCATGCACAGCCACAGGCATTTGTATGGTTTGTATGTGCACATACAGGCATTTTTATGGTTTTCAAGCACATATACATGCATTTGTATAGTATACATGCATAAATACAGGCATTTTTATAGTTAGATACAGGCATTTATATGCTTTTCATGCACATGCACAGATATAGACATTTGTATGGTTTCCATGCACAGACACAGGCATTTGTATGGTTTTCATGCTTAGATAAATTATTTTATATTGTTCACAGGTACAGACAAAAGCATTTGTATGGTTTCCTAGCACAAATACAAGCATTTTTATGGTTTACATGCACATATACAGACATTTGTATAGTTTCTATTCACAGATTCATGCATTTGTAGGGTTTCCATGCACAGCCACATGCATTTCTATGGTTTGTATGTACATATGCTGTCATTTCTTCTAGTTAAATACAGGCATTTATATGCTTTTCATGCACATGCACAGATGCACACATTTGTATGGTTTCCATGCACTTAAACAGGCATGTGTAAGCTTTTCATGCAAAGATGCAGGCATTTGTATGGTTTTCATGCACAGATACAGGCATTTGTATGATTTTCATACACTGTTACAGGCATCTGTATGTTTCCAAGCACAGATACAGGCATTTGTATGGTTTCCATGCACAAATACAGACATTATTATGGGTGTCATTTCTAGATGCAAGTATTTGTATGTTTTCTTGTACAGATACAGGTTTTATTTGGTTTCCATGCACAAATACAGGCATTTGTATGCTTCCATTCACAGATCCAGGCATTTGTATGGTTTTCATGCAAAACTACAGGCATGTGTATGCTTTGTATGTACAGATGCAGGCATTTTTATGGTTTTCAAGCACAGATACATGCATTTGTATAGTTTCCATTCATAGATACAGGCATTATTCTAGTTAAATAGATTAACATATATGCTTTCATGCACATTCACATATACATGCATATGTATGGTTTCCATGCACATATACAGGCATGTGTAATCTTTTCATGCACAGATACCAGCACATTTATGGTTTCCTTGAACAGACACAGGCATTTGTATGGTTGTTCTGCACAGATACAGGATTTTATATTGTTTGCATGTACAGATAAAAACATTTGTATGGTTTCCAAACACAGATACAGTAATTTGTATGGTTTTCATACACTGATACAGGCATTTGTATGGTTTCCAAGCATAGATACAAGCATTTGTATGGTTTCCATGCACAGATACAAGCATTTGCATGGTTTTCAATCCTAGATGCAAGCATTTTTATTTGGTTTCCCTGCACATATCCATGCATTTGCATGGTTTCATTCCTAGATGCAAGCATTTATATGGTTTCATGTGGAGATACAGGTTTTTATTTGGTTTCCTTACACATTTCCAGGCATTTGTATGGTTTATATTCACAGATTCAAATATTTGTATGTTTTCCATGGACAGCCATAGGCATTTGTATGGTTTGTATTTACAGAGGATATTTTTTGGTTTTCTTGCACATATACATGCATTTGTATAGTTTCCATGCTTAGATACAGGCATTTTTTAAAGTTAGATATAGGCATTTATATGAGTTTCATGATATACACAGATACATGCAATTGCATGGTTTCCATGCACATGTACAGGCATTTGTTTTGAGTGTGTTATGTTTTGAAGTGCAGTGAGTATGAGGTGATGAAAATATATATATATATTATTAATTATATAAAAATTAAAGTAGGTTATACTATGTGGTACAAAGACTTAAAGTAAAAATATTCAGTATTATCAAGGCAGCTATTTGCATTGAAAGAAAATAAGTGTGTTTAAAGAAGGTATGTATAAAGAAGTACCTATATCGATTTCTGAATGTGAAAAGACAGAAATAGGTATAAACAAAGATATGTATAATAATTAAAAGCTAAACTAAGTATAGTTATTATGCATTTATACATAATAAAAATGAATAAAAAAGGGGGGTGGAAAGGGAAGTGAGCTGGTGAAGACAGATGTGTCAATTTAACTCATAATTCACCTTATAAGATACCATTATTGACGTTAGTTATGTTATTATCAACTTATTGTTATTGTTACAGGATATTACTCCTGTTATGAGGTGCTATTTGTATGTTTTCATGTACAGATTCAGGTTTTTATTTAGTTTCCATGCACATATCCAGGCATTTGTATGGTTTTCATGCACAGCCACAGGCATTTGTATGGTTTGTATGTGCACATGCAGGCATTTTTATATTTTTCAAGCACAGATACATGCATTTGTATAGTATCCATGCATAATTACAGGCATTTTTATAGTTAGAATTGACAAAAGTACACCTAGCGCCTGTTGCTGATGACCCTTGGCTTAGATAAATTGACCCCTAGTGGTCAAAATTCAAATATTCAACTGTTCACAAATATCAAAGCGCCAACAATGGAGGCAGGGTCTTAAACTCAAAATAATATTTATTTAAAAAGAAAGTATCATTCCTAATAAAATTAAAATTAAAACATATACCAATTCACAAAATAATTCCTTATTTTAATACCTTTTACCGTATTTATTTAAAATTTGTTGTGACAACACTAGTCAAATATGTTTATTAAAATCACTAAAATTATTTAAGGTTTCCCTCATGGATCCTTGTTAACAGTCTAAAAATGTAACAATATTGGCAGCAATGGTTACTCCAAACTTGCAGGCAGAATTAACCAAGCGAACCTTTTCAGATTCGCAAATTCTCCAATCTCTTTGATGTGATATATCAAATTCTACTTTGGATATGTACTTATATTCACAACAGTTTCAAAAAGAAATGCAATACTCTTACAAGATATTTATCAAATCCTAGTGGGTATTTGTTGGATACGCTCAGAATACAATGTATTTCTTATATCACCATAAAAATTGTATTGCTCAGCGAATTAAAAAGTATATTGCTCAGCGAATTTAAAAAGTGTTAGCACAAAATATATTGCTCAGCAAGTAAAATAAGGTACAGATCAGCGGGTTATCGCTACAATAGAATGTCTTGTACAGAATATATAGCTCAGCAGGTTACCGCTACTAGATTAATATTGTTAAATGTATTGCTCAGCGGGTTCCCGCTTCCTAAATGGGTTTCAGTTTCTACGTTGCACTTACTACGTGGGAATAATCACTCCAACTCAAAAAACAAGTGTCTACACTGTGACAAACAAATTTCCAAAGTGTAATAACAAATTATAAAATGATTTGAAAACAATTTGGCTTTGTGTTTAACCTTAGAATTAAACCAAGTGTTAAAACTAAAAAATAGTGAGTTTTGCCTTCGTTAAGTTATAACAGGATAAATAATCCCTTTTGCTGTGCGGGTGATCCGTGAAAAATGTCAATAAAACATATCCATACAAAATATCAAGGTAAAAAGTAAAAAGTAAATGTCAAAGTGAAAATAATGTGCCATTCCCGATGGAATAAATTTCCCAAAAAGTATATGTTCCCAAAACGTTTTTAAACCTGATTCCCAGTTATTGTGGATTAATCCCCAGATAAATATCTGGTCCACCGGCCAGTGGAGCTGCTATCAATCCTAGTTTGTATATGTGTTGACCTTCTTGTATGCTTGCACTTGTACACGACCCGGTCTCTCAACCTCTCGGGTGTTTGCAATGTTGTGTGGCTCGGTCCCTCTGCTAAGACAGAAATAACAATAGTGCAGATTGCTAAATAAGATCCCTAGTGTAAGAAGTACACTTACCAGCCAACGCGTTTTGGTCGTTAAACGTTATTATTTTGAGTTTAAGACCCTGCCTCCATTGTTGCCATTTTTATAGTTAGATACAGGCATGTATATGCTTTTCATGCACATGCACAGATATATGCATTTGTATGGTTTCCATGCACAGACACAGGCATTTGTATGGTTTTCATGCTTAGATAAATTATTTTATATTGTTCACATGTACAGACAAAAGCATGTGTATGGTTTCCATGCACAGATACAGGCATTTGTATGCTTTTCATACACTGATATAGGTATTTGTATGGTTTACAAGCACAGATACAAGCATTTGTATGGTTTCCATGCACAGATACAGACATTTGTATAGTTTCCATTCACACATTCAGGCATTTGTACAGTTTCCATGCACAGCCACATGCATTTCTATGGTTTGTATGTACATATGCTGGCATTTCTTCTAGTTAAATACAGGCATTTATATGCTTTTCATGCACATGCACAGATGTACGCATTTGTATGGTTTCCATGCACTTAAACAGGCATGTGTAAGCTTTTCATGCAAAGATGCAGACATTTGTATGGTTTCAATGCACAGGCACTTGTATGGTTTTCATGCACAGATACAGTCATTTGTATGATTTTCATACACTGATACAGGCGTCTGTATGGTTTCCAAGCACAGATACAAGAATTTGTATGTTTTCCATGCACAAATACAGGCATTATTATGGTTGTCATTTCTAGATGCAAGCATTTGAATGTTTTCATGTACAGATACAGGTTTTATTTGGGTTCCATGCACAAATCCAGACATTTGTATGTTTCCATTCACAGATCCAGGCATTTGTATGTTTCCATTCACAGATCCAGACATTTGTATGTTTCCATTCACAGATCCAGGCATTTGTATGTTTCCATTCACAGATCCAGGCATTTGTATGGTTTTCATGCAAAGCCACAGACATTTGTATGCTTTGTATGTACACATGCAGACATTTTTATGTTTTCAAGCACAGATACATGCATTTGTATAGTTTCCATTCATAGATACAAGCATTCTTCTAGTTAAATAGATTAACATATATGCTTTCATGCACATTCACATATACATGCATATGTATGGTTTCCATGCACATATACAGGCATGTGTAAGCTTTTCATTCACATAAACCAGCAAATGTATGGTTTCCTTGAACAGACAAAGGCATTTGTATGGTTTTCATGCACACATACAGGATTTTATATTGTTTGCATGTACATATAAAAGCATTTGTATGGTTTACAAACACAGATACAGTCATTTGTATTGTCTCCAATCACAGATACAAGCATTTGTATGGTTCCCATGCACAGATACAGGAATTTGCATGGTTTTCAATCCTAGATGCAAGCATTTATATGGTTTCATGTACAGATGTAGGTTATTATTTGGTGTCCCTGCACATATCCAGACATTTGCATGGTTTCATTGCTAGATACAAGCATTTATATGGTTTCATGTGCAGATACTGGTTTTTATTTGGTTTCCATGCACATATCCAGGCATTTGTATGGTTTATATTCACAGATTCAAACATTTGTATGGTTTTAATGGATAGCCACAGGCATTTGTATAGTTTGTATGTACACAGGGATTTTTATGGTTTTCTTGCACATATACATGCATTTGTATAGTTGCCATGCTTAGATACAGGCTTTTTTAAAGTTAGACACAGGCATTTATATGAGTTTCATGATATACACAGATACATGCAATTGCATGGTTTCCATGCACATGTACAGGCATTTGTATGGTTTCCATGGTTAGATAAATTATTTTATATTGTTCACAGGTACAGACAAAAGCATTTGTATGGTTTCCTAGCACTGATTCAAGCATTTGTATGGTTTTCATACACCGATACCGGCATTTCTATGGTTTCCAAGCACAGATACGGGCATTTGTATGGTTTTCATTCCTAGATGCAAGCATGTGTATGGTTTCATGTACAGATACAGGTTTTTATTTGGTCTCCATGCACATATCTAGGCATTTCAGTGGCGTATTTAAGTTTTGTGCTGCCCCCCCCCCCCCCAGTTTTAGGCTGTTTTTTGTTCACTATATATATATATATATATATATATATATATATATATATATATATATAATTATTATTATTATTATTTTTTAAAAGAGGTATAATTTCAAACTTCAATTAGGTATATAGCACAAACATTTCTACTTATGACCCCTAACAATCCTATAATATGAATTACAATTTTTGTTATTTTGTGATGTGATAAATATTTGCTTGCTAGTCAAGGTGTCATTCCTTCCCATTAAATATAAGTCCCCAAAGTTTTACAAGTCTAATCTAAATGTTTTTAGACCAAAGCAGGAAAAGCAGTTAATTTCTTTATAATAATACAAAAAGCAGTGCTCAGAACTTGGCTCAGTTTATGAAAGAATTATTTCAATTAAATGAAGTCTGCAAATGGAGCTGATAGACTATACAGCTCAATTTGCATATTTAATTTAATTGAAATAGTGATTGTGACATACCAGCTACAGCGTGACACAGAGCAGTGTGCACCGGCAGCATCAATCACACCAGCAATGAAAGAGTTCGACACCAGCAGCAGACATCAATCACACTGGCAGTGAGAGAGTGTGGAGTGTCTTTTTTTATGGAATTCTTCAGATTCCTCATCTGAGCGGCTCACAAAAGCCATGGGGTCGCGTGTTAATTACCCAAAGCAATTCACATTAACAAACATGCATGATGCAACACTAGTTTCCAAGCATTCTCTCCTATCATCCTATGGCTGAGTGTAGTGCGTGCCGTTCCTTTGAACTTACTTAACCATTTGGAGAAGAGATAAACAAGGGGAACTATAAACTATATCAATCAATTCAGCCTCACCTTGCTTTTTACCTCGCCACCGCTGCAATCCACATAAAGCAGGGTCTGTGACCTAGACCTAGTAAAACTCTTGATTCCTTTCCCCAGACTCACTGTACACAGATCACAGGCTGCTTTGCACACTCCAGAGAAATATTTAGCTTGTTTGATTGCGAGTCCAGGCTCCAGCACTATATTTTTTGTTTACTGAGAAAGCCGATTAGCATAATATTCCTACTTTATGCACGGCCTCCCTGCTCCGCCCACCACAGTCCTTCTGCCTTTGTAAATGCCAGTGCAAGTGTTAAATTCAGCGCACGGGTAAAATAATGAAAAAATATATTTTTAAATAAATGTAAAAATATTTTTTTTGAATGAAACACAGACAGGAAGGCAGCAGCCGGGGACAAGTGCCGCCCCTCAAAATCTGCCGCCCTAGGCACGGGCCTTGTTGGCCTATGCCTTAATACGCCCCTGAGGCATTTGTTTGGTTTCAATTCACAGATTCAGACATTTGTATGGTTTCCATGCACAGCCACATGCATTTGTATGGTTTGTATGTACACATGCAGTTATTTTTATGGTTTTCAAGCACAGATACATGAATTTGGATAGTTTCCATTCAAAGATACAGGCATTGTTCTAGTTAAATACAGGCATTTATATGCTTTTCATGCATATGCACAGATACATGCATTTGTATGGTTTCCATGCACAAATACAGGCACGTGTAAGCTTTTTATACAAAGATACAGGCATTTGTATGGTTTCCATGAACAGACACAGACATTTATATGGTTTTCATGCACTGATACAGGATTTCATATTGTTTGCGTGTACAGATAAAAGCATATTTATGTTTTCCAAGTAAAGATACAGGCATTTGTATGGCTTTCATACATTGGGGCATATTTATCAAGCTCCGAACGGAGCTTGATGCCCTGTGTTTCTGGCGAGCCTGCAGTCCCGCCAGAAACAACAGTTATGAAGCAGCGTTCACAAAGACCGCTGCTCCATAACCTGTCCGCCTGCTCTGAGCAGGCGGACACACATTGCCACAATACAACCCGATCGAGTACGATCGGGTTGATTGACACCCCCCTGCTGGCGGCCCATTGGCCACAAGTCTGCAGGGGGCGGCGTTGCACCAGCAGCTCTTGTGAGCTACTGGTGCAATGCTGAATACGGCGAGCGTTTTGCTCACCGTATTCAGCGAGGTCTGGCGGACCTGATCCGCAGTGTCGGATCAGGTCCGCCAGACCTTGATAAATAGGCCCCATTGAATGTTTTTTATTTCTAGATGTAAGCATTTATATGGTTTAATGTACAGATACAGGTTTTTATTTGGTTTCCATGAACGGATACAGGCATTTGCATGGTTTGCATTCCTGGATGCAATCATTTGTATGTTTTCATTTATAGATAAAGGTTTTTATTTGGTTTCCATGCACACATCCAAGCATTTGTATGGTTTCTATTCACAGATTCAAGCATTTGTATGGTTTCTATTCACAGATTCAAGCATTTGTATGTTTGTACAGCCACAGGCATTTCTATGGTTTTTATGCACAAATGCAGACATTTTAAATGCATTTGTATATTTTCCATGCATAGATACCGGCATTTTTATAGTTAGATACATGCATTTATATGCTTTTCATGTACATGCACAAATACATGCGTGTGTTTGGTTTCCATTCAAATATACAGGCATGTGTATGCTTTTTTATGCTTAAATAACAGATTTTATATTGTTTTCATGTACAGACAAAAGCATTTGCATGGTTTCCATGCACAGATACAGGCATTCGTTTGATTTTTATACACAGATACAGGCATTTGTATGGTTGTCATGCACAAATACAGGCATTTGCATGGTTTTCATTTCTAGATGCAGGGATTTGTATGTTTTCATGTACAGATACATGTTTTTATTGGGTTTCCATGCACATATCTAGGCATTTGTATGGTTTCCATTAACATATACAGGCATGTGTATGCTTTTCATACTTAGATAAAATAATTTTATATTATTTGCATATACAGACAAAAGCATTTGTATGGATTAATTTACAGAAACAGATTTTTATTTGGTTTCCATGCACATATCCAAGCATGTGTATGGTTTCCATTCACAGATTCAGACATTATATGGTTTCCATGCACAGCCACATGCATTTGTGCAGGGGGGGGGCGTTGCACCAGCAGCTCTTGTGAGTATTCAGCGATGTCTGTCGGACCTGATCCGCATTGTCGGATCAGGTCCGACAGACATATGATAAATAGACCCCATCATATGGTTTCCATGCACAGCCACATGCATTTGTATGGTTTGTATGTACACATGCAGTAATTTTTATGGTTTTCTTGCACAGATACATGCATTTGTATAGTTTACATGCATAGATATAGGCATTTTTAAAGTTATATACAGCATTTATATGTTTTTCATGCACATGCACAGATATAGACATTTGTAGGGTTTCCATGCACAGACACAGTCATTTGTATGGTTTTCTTGCTTAGATAAATTATTTTATATTGTTCACATGTATAGGCAAAAGCATTTGTATGGTTTCCAAGCACAGATACAGACATTGGTATGGTTTTCATGCACTAATATATGTATTTGTATGGTTTACAAGCACAGATACAAGCATTTGTATGGTTTCCATGCAGAGATACAGACATTTGTATGGTTTTCATTCCTAGATACAAGCATTTGTATGGTTTTCTGTACAGATACAGTATTTTATTTGGTTTCTATGCACATATTCATTCATTTGTATAGTTTCCATTCATAGATACAGGCATTCTTCTAGTTAATTACAGACATGTATATGCTTTTCATGGAGATGCACAGATACACACATTTGTATGGTTTCCATGCACATATACAGGCATGTGTAAGCTTTTCATGCAAAGATGCAGGCATTTGTATGGTTTCAATGCACAGGCATTTGTATAGTTTTGTCAGGGATTTTTCCCTGCTTTGTTTGCTATGTGCTGCTGGCAGCTATTTTACTCACCTCTCTTGCTAACTCTGGTGCATATGGTGTGATGCTGCTCATTTCCTGCACACCCTTTTATGGGCAGACTGGTGTACATCATCTATGTGAGACAGATTGCAGTCTCAGAATTGTGATGTCATCACTTATTATTTAAATGGCCACTGTTCAGTATGCTTTGCCCTGAGGCTTCCGGAGGGAGGAGCTAGGAGGAGCACGCGAAAACGGCGTGCTGCTGGACAAAGCTTGATTAAGATCGACCCAAAGTTAATGTCCATTGTTGGAGGCAGGAATCAGTAGCCTTCCTAGGACACCAACCCCTACGACTTGGGGTTTTTACCTGGAAGCCGGTAGGAGCCGCAAATGGTTCACCCGCTAGAGCCACAGCCAAACTTTGCCGCAAACACCGGAGCAGTAAGCTGTGCTACTTGGCCCGACAGACAGAAGATGAGAGCTGAGACAGTGGGAGGAGTGCCAGCAGATGGGTACGGAAAGGCTGATCAGTAATCTGACGGACGGTAGGCAGAGAGCAGAGGAGCCGAGATCGGTTCGCCCGCTGAAGCCGTTTTTCACCACCAGCATCTGATCACTTGGAGAAGGAGGTCATCGGGAACCGCAGATGGTACATCCACTGGAGCTGCAGCTGAATCTCAACATAAGCACTTGTGCAGCAGGCATCGTGAGATCAACCACAGCCAAGACATGGAAATGGCTTGAAAGTGAGAGGCAAGTGTATCCCCAGTTGGAGAGGGATTTTCAGCTGAGAGGATCAGGGGTGACAAAGTTACGAACCTGACAGACGGACCAAAGCCAAAGCAGAGGAGTAGAAGGGAGAACCACACATACTGTCTAGTGATATATTGCACGCAAAGATGCCTAAGAAGTGTTTAATTACTAAAAGCTAAAAGGAGTGCATTTTTGACAGATACCCCCCCCCCTCTATATACAGCTATAAGTAATAGCAGTCTGAAGATTTGGACATAGCATTTTGGGGTTATTTACAGCTGAGACTAAAGGAAGCCAAAACGACAAGGATATAAAGAGGGAAAAGAGGAAAAGAAAAGTATAGAGGAGGGGAAAGGGAACTGGGATAAGGAAGTATACAGCATATGCAGTGCCAGTATCTGAGAGTGGAGGACACAGAGGACTGTACATATCCTCGTTTTCTTTTTCTTTGTTTTTGTTCTCTCTATTTCTTCTACCTCTGAAATTTGGGCCTTTAGCTAAGTGTATAAAATTTTTGTATAGCAGCTGCTTAGGTTCAAAGTATTGCTAAATCAATCGTTATATGAATGGCCTGTCTACGGGTATGCTGATAGCATTCTAGAAGATATTAGTTGTAATATGTAGAAGAAAAGAAAACTTGTAATGTATCGGTTATAATTGTTTCATATTAAAGTCCTAAAGTTTGCAAAGTTGGCATAAGGCCTTGTAGGGCTAATTGGTAAAGCAGCAGAACAGAGGATCAGAAAAGATATATATGTTGATACAATCAGGCCCATTTATCAAGCTCCGTACGGAGCTTGAAGGGCCGTGTTTCTGGCGAGTCTTCAGACTCGCCAGAAACACTAGTTATAAAGCAGCGGTCTAAAGACTGCTGCTCCATAACCCTGTCTGCCTGCTCTGAGCAGGCGGACAGGAATCGCCGGAAATCAACCCGATCGAATACGATCGGGTTGATTGACACCTCCCTGCTGGTGGCCGATTGGCCGCGAGTCATCAGGGGGCGGCGTTGCACCAGCAGCTCTTGTGAGCTGCTGGTGCAATGTTAAATGCGGAGAGCGTATTGCTCTCCGCATTTAATGAGGTCTTGCGGACCTGATCCGCAGTGTCGGATCAGGTCCGCAAGACCTTTGATAAATGGGGGCCAATATGTTGAAATTTGAGGAATTGAAAGTAAAGTAGATACAGGGTACATATTACTAAACAAGTTGTTTTAGATGTAAGATCTAAAGTATTTTAATGTCCTGGGTGCTAAAAATATACTAAGTGATACAAGTGTATTGATGCAAGATAGTATAGTGCTTTATAAAAAGGTGTTGTTTTTGATTAGATAAAAGTGCAATCGAAAAAACATAATTTATGTAAGAACTTACCTGATAAATTCATTTCTTTCATATTAGCAAGAGTCCATGAGCTAGTGACGTATGGGATATACATTCCTACCAGGAGGGGCAAAGTTTGCCAAACCTTAAAATGCCTATAAATACACCCCTCACCACACCCACAATTCAGTTTAACGAATAGCCAAGAAGTGGGGTGATAAGAAAGGAGCGAAAGCATCAAAAATAAGGAATTGGAATAATTGTGCTTCATACAAAAAAATCATAACCACCACAAAAAGGGTGGGCCTCATGGACTCTTGCTAATATGAAAGAGATTAATTTATCAGGTAAGTTCTTACATAAATTATGTTTTCTTTCATGTAATTAGCAAGAGTCCATGAGCTAGTGATGTATGGGATAGCAGATACCCAAGATGTGGAACTTCCACGCAAGAGTCACTAGAGAGGGAGGGATAAAATAAAGACAGCCAATTCCGCTGAAAAAATAATCCACAACCCAAATCAACAAGTTTTAATCTTATAATGAAAAAAACTGAAATTATAAGCAGAAGAATCAAAATGAAACAGCTGCCTGAAATACTATTCTACCAAAAACTGCTTCTGAAGAAGAGAAAACGTCAAAATGGTAGAATATAGTAAAAATATGCAAAGAAGACCAAGTCGTTGCTTTGCAAATCTGATCAACAAAAACTTCATTCTTAAAAGCCCAGGAAGTAGAAACTGACCTAGTAGAATGAGCCGAAATCCTCTGAGGCGGGGATTAACCCGACTCCAAATAAGCATGATGAATCAAAAGCTTTAACCAAGATGTCAAAGAAATGGCAGAAGCCTTCTGACCTTTCCTAAAACCAGAAAAGATAACAAATAGACTAGAAGTCTTTCTGAAATCTGAGTAGCTTCAACATAATATTTCAAAACTCTTACCACATCCAAAGAATGTAAGAATCTTACCAAAGAATTCTTAGGATTAGGACACAAGGAAGGGACAATAATTCCTCTACTAATGTTGTTAGAATTCACAACTTAGGTAAAAATTGAAATGAGGACAGCAAAACCACCTTATCCTGATGAAAAATCAGAAAAAGGAGACTCACAAGAAAGAGCAGATAATTCAAAAACTGTTCTAGCTGAAGAGATGTCTAAAAGGAACAATACTTTCCATGAAAGTAATTTTAATGTCCAAAGAAAGCATATGCTCAAACGGAAGAGCCTGTAAAGCCCTCAGAACCAAATTAAGACTCCAAGGAGGAGAAATTGGCTTAAAGACAGGCTTGATACGAACCAAAGCCTGAACAAAACAATGAATAAACAGAAAAATTAGCAAATTTTTCTGTGAAAACAGCACAGAAAAAGCAGAGATTTGTCCTCTCAAGAAACTTGCAGACAAAAACCCTTATCCAAACCATCCTGAAGAAACTATAAAATCCTAGGAATTCTAAAAGAATGCCAAGAGAATTTATAAGAAGAGCATCATGAGATGTAAATCTTCCAAACTCGATAATAAATCTTACTAGACACAGATTTACGAGCCTGCAACATAGTATTAATCACTGAGTCAGAGAAACTTCTATGACTAAGTACTAAGCGTTAAATTTTCATACCATCAAATTAAAAATTTGAATTCCTGATGGAAAAAACGAATGTTAAGATATAAGGTCTGACCTTAATGGAAGTGACCAAGATTGGTAACTGGACATCCGAACAAGAACCATATACCAAAACCTGTGCGGCCATGCTGGAGCCACCAGCAACAAAAAAGATTGCTCTCTGATGATTTTGAAAATCACTCTAAAAAGAACCAGAAGCGAAAAAATATAGGCAGATTGATAACTCCAAGGAAGTGTCAATGCATACACTGCTTCCGCCTGAGGATCCCCGGACCTGAATAGGCCCCTGGGAAGTTCCTTGTTTAGATGAGATGCCATCAGATCTATTTCTGGAAGCCCTCAGATCTGAACAATTTGAAAAAAACATATCTGGGTAAAGAGACCATTCTCCCGGATGTAAAGCTTGATTGACAGAGATAATCCACTTCCCAATTGTCTATACCTGGGGAAAAAAACACAGAAATTAGATAGGAGCTGGATTTAGCCCAAGCAAATATCCGAGATACTTCTGTCACAGCCTAAGGACTGATAGTCCCACCCTGATGATTGACATATGCCACAGTTGTTACATTGTCTGTCTGAAAAACAATAAACGTCTCTTTCTTCAAAAAGAAGCCAAAAACTGAAGAACTCTGAGAAATGCACGGAATTCCAAAATATCAAATGGTAATCTCGCCTCCTGAGATTTCCAAACCCCTTGTGCTGACAGAGATCCTCAGACAGCCTCCCAACCTAAAAGACTCGCATCTGTAGAGATCATGGTCCAGGTTGAAAGAACCGAAGAGACCCGTAGAACTAAATGATGGTGATCTTAACCACCAAATCAAAGTAAGTTAAACATTAGGATTCAAAGATATAAAAAGTGATATCCTAGAATCCCTGCACCATTAATTCAGCATAAAAAACTGGAAAGGTTTCCTATGAAAATGAGCAAAGGGAATCGAATCCAATGCTGCAGCCATGAGACCTAAAACAGAGATTGAAGGTTCCGACAAACGGAACCCAATAAAATTGTCACTTGTCTGTTTAGAGACAAAGACATTGACACAATCTATCTGGAAACCTAAAAATGGTGACCCTTGTGTGAGGAATCAAGGAGCTTTTTGATAAAAAGATCCTCTAACCATGTCTTGAAGAAACAACAAAGTTGAATCTTATGAGATTCCGCAGAACGAAAAGACTGAGCCAGTACCATGAAATCGTCCAAATAAGGAAACACAGAGAACCTTGAAAAGATTCTTAGAGCTTTCGCTAGACCAGAAGGAAAAGCAACAAATTGGTAATGCTTGTCAAAAAAAGAGAATCTCAGAAAAAGAAAATAATCTGAATGTAATCAGAAAATGAAGATATGCATCTATTGTACTTGCTTCACAAGTACCCAAAACATACAGGTCTGAAACACACTTCAGGAAAGTGTGAGCCTTACTGGAATAGCTAGAATATGATAGAGAAAAAAAAAAAAAAGACTTCTCACAGACGGTTTTACTCTGAATCCTATTCTGTACCCAAAATCTAAGAAGTTTGGACCGAATTGAACCAAACAATTTCAAAAAAGTCTTAACCTGCCCCTTACCAGCTAAGCTTGGAATAAGAACCACACCTACATGCAAATTTGGGGAGCTGACTTTGAACTGTTAAATGGCTTAATTGAATGAAGAAAAACTTTCAATTATAAACATGTTACTTGGGGAAGAATATAGGATTCCGTTCCTTAGTAAGAACAAAAATCACTGACCAATAAAGCACTAATATAAGCTTAAAATTTAGTCTAAGAACTCAATCTTGAAGCCCAGAGTAACAATTAAAGAACTGAATCCAATTATGAACCAAATAAATGATTAACTTGGAAAAGAAATATGGAATTTAGAAATCAAATTAGCATTCCAAGATTGAAATCACAAAGTTCTTCTAGCTAAAATAGCTAAAGACATAGATTAAACCTCATTTGCGAAAATATCAAAAAATGACGACACAAATGAAATTATTAGCATGTTGACTTAACAATGCTAAACAAATCATAATCCGATACTTGATCTTAAAGTATTCAACCAGAAGAATGAAGCAATTGCAACATCAGCCAAATAAATTACAGGTCTACGAAAAGTACCTGAAAATAAATAACTTTCCTTAAATAAGATACAACCATCTGAAGGAAAAAAATAAATACTATTTCATATAGAATAATAGTATGTTAAGCAGGAGTAGAGATAGCCCCATTAACTTGGGGAATCTTTCCTCAAAACTGAAAACTAACTGCCGGCAAAGAATACAATTTTAAAACCTTAAAGAAGGAATAAAAGAAATTCTCAGCCTATTCCATTCCCTAGAATCAGGAACTGGAAAAACTTCTGAATAAACCACAAAAGGTTAATAAGCAGAATTTAAATGTTAGCTAGTCTTTAAATCAAAAGAAATAATATCCAAAATAATCAACACCTTTTTAACAAAGAACAAATGTACTCTATTAAAAAATAAAAAAGTAGTTTTGTTAGTGTCAATATCTGATGAAGAAAATTCTGAATGAGAAAAAAACACCATCAGAGAAGGATAATTCAGTATGTTGTTGGTCATTTGAAACTTCATCAACTAAATGAGAAGTGAAAAAGACCTAAAAATTTTTATTAGAAGGCGGGATGTCAGACAAAGCCTTTAAAATAGAATCAGAAAAATATTCTTATAAATTCCTAAGTATATCTTGTACATAAGATGTAAAAAAAATAGCAATATATAAAGCATAATACTAATGGACTCTGCATGTAAAAGTATATCATGATAACTTATTACAAACCATAGCTAAAGAAAAACATTCATAACATTAAAATAAATGAACTTAGCTTTGGTAGGACTGATATCAGTCAACAGGAATCCCTTAGCATTTTCTGATACAGGAACAGTGTTTAAAAATATCTTGCAATATGTAAAAGAAAAAAACAACATATAAAGCAAAATTATCAAATTCCTTAAATGACAGTTTCAGGAATGGGAAAAAATGCAAAATAAACAAGCCTCTAGCAACCAGAAGCAACAAAAAAGTGAGACTTAAATAATGTGAAAAAAAGTGGAACAAGTAAGACGCCCACATTTTTTGGCGCCAAGTACGACGCCCATTTTTTTGCACCAAGTATGATGCCACATCCTTTGGCGCCGAAAACGACGCCCACATTTTTTGGCGCAAAAAACGTCTGTAACACACATGCGCCAAAAAATGACGCAACCACGAACAAACTTCCGGCGTCAACTATGACGCCAGAAATGACAAAATTTTGCGCCAAAAATGACGCAATAAATTGAAGCATTTTCTGCCCCCACGAGCCTAACAGCCCACAGGGAAAAAAGTCAATTGAAAATTTTCAAGGTAAGAAAAATATATATATTCATATGCATTATCCCAAAATAATGAAACTGACAGTCTGAAATAAGGAATACTGATTATCCTGAATCATGGCAAATATAAGTTTAAAACATATATTTAGAACTTTACATATAAAGTGCCCAACCATAGCTTTGAGTGTCATAAATAGAAATAAGATTTACTTACCCCAAGACACTCATCTACATATAGTAGATAGCCAAACCAGTACTGAAACGAGAATCAGTACGAGAATCAGTAGAGGTAATGGTATATAAGAGTATACCGTTGATCTGAAAAGGGAGGTAGGAGAAGAAATCTCTACAACCGAAAACAGAGAACCTATGAAATAGATCCCCTAGAGGAAGACCATTGTATTCAAATAGGCAATACTCTCTTCACATCCCTCTGACATTCACTGCACTCTGAGAGGAAAACCGGGCTTCAGCCTGCTGCAAAGCGCATATCAACGTAGAATCTAGCACAAACTTACTTCACCACCTCCATGGGAGGCAAAGTTTGTAAAACTGAATTGTGGGTGTGGTGAGGGGTGTATTTATAGGCATTTTAAGGTTTGGGAAACTTTGCCCCTCCTGGTAGGAATGTATATCCCATACGTCACTAGCTCATGGACTCTTGCTAATTACATGAAAGAAAGTGTTTGAAATTGTTTTCAACTGTTTGAATGTTATCTTCTTTAAAAACACTAAACATAGATCAGGTTAGACACGAAGATAACATAAATTCATAAGAATGGTAGGATTATATATATGTATTATATGTATGTATTAGATCCAGGTAAAGGCAAGGTTTTTCAGTGCTAACGTGTAATACTGAGAAGTATAAATCAGGGTTTTTTTAAAAATAGGTAGTAAATTAGTTCAATATAGATAAGATTTCAGGACACTGTGCGGATGTTAGCTAGGTGTCAATTAATTTGGTAATTCAATTATCACGGTAACACAGGTATTCTTTTTTTATTTTTCATTTATTATTGGTAATTAGATTTCACATACACACCCGTAACACATACACATATTATTCACAGAGTAAAGTAATCTCTTCTTTTTTTTTTCTTTTTTCTCTATATCCTGACTATTTATTATTAATCACGTATATTCTTAGAACACATGGAAAGATTTATTTCCAACACTAATATCACGTCTCAGACCATGCCACCTAAAATTAAATATAGGAAGCACCGGTTATCTGATGCACTAAGTGAGACACAGAACGAAGGGGTAATTACGAAAGCAGATATGCAACTAATGGTGAACCAACTTTCAGACATTTTTTTTACCCCAATTTGATTTGTTGAAAAATCAGATGTCAAATTTATTGACAGAAGTTAGGCAATTTGCTAGTAGGCTAACAGAGGCAGAGGATAGGATTTTACTGATAGAATTTCAGTAATTGAGGATTTGCTTAACAACCAATCAGAAATAGTATCAACAGTAGACAAAAAAAAAAAAACTTCTGAACACTAGAATAGATGAACTGGAGGACCACTCCAGACAAAACAATGTAAAGATTATAGGTTTACCAGAAACAGAGGAGTTTAAAGATACACTGCATTTTTCTGCTTTTATATTACCTCAAATGCTAGGTGTTGAGCAACAGACTCTCCCATTAAAGATAGAAAGAGCCCACAGGATGGGCCCTCCTAGAGACGGTGCCACTGGAAAGAGTCTTAACAGACCAATTATGGTCAGATTTTTAGACTTCCAAGATAAGATGAATATTCTACATTTATATAGGAAAAATGAAAAATTGATAATTGGAGAAAGCAGAATTTTGCTTTTTCAAGATTATTCCAGTGACACGGCCGCCAGGAGAAAGGAAATGGCCCCATAATGTACTAAGCTAATACATGTGGGCTATAGAGCTAGGCTTTTATATCCTGCAAAAATTGTGATTGAAGATGAGAATGGTCTTATCAAGTTGGGTAATGTAGCAGAAGTCAAAGATTTGTTTAACAGGAAAAAAATATTACAGGAGTGATTTTAGATTTCTAAATAAAATGGTTTCAAGGAAGACTCCTGAAGTATATTTTTTTTAAGTTAAACTAATGAAAGGTGCTGGTAAATTTTGGTTGAAGTATATGTGTTATGTGGTTTTTTTGGGGGGGGTTTCTCTCCCTCCCTCTCTCTCTCTCTCTCCCCCCGTCTCTCCTCCTTGTACATAAAATGTTATAGAAATTATTTGTAAAGGAAAATATTAGATTCTTATCCTGGAACATTGGTGGCATCACCTCCCCAATCAAAAGGAAATTAATAGTAAGACAACTTGGGAAATTGAACCCTGACATAACTTGTATATAGGAAACGCACTTAAAATTGGAAGAAGTGATTAAACTTAAAAGTAAATGGGTTGGGGAGGTGATAGCCACCGATTGTTCCAGGAGAAAGAAGGAAGTAGTGATATTAATAAATAAAAATCTGTTATATAGTATTATTAAAACAGATGTAGATCCGGATGAAAGGTGGTTGATAGTAGAATTTCTTGTCAATGGAATTAAGCTAATATTGTGTAAGATATATGTTTCTAACAAAACAGATGTGAATTTTTAGAACAATTTAATCTTCCGCTTATCGGAACATATTGGACAAAATGTAATACTAGCAGGGGATTTTAATTTAATTCCTACCAAATTAGATCAATTCAGTGCTAAAAACGTTTTTTTCAATAAACAAAAGGCTAAAATATTTGTACAGGTATGCAAAAATCTCAAGATACATGATATATGGCGTACACAACACCCTAATATTAAATTGTTCATGTGTGATTCGAAAGCTTTTGGTGCTTCCAAGATAGATTTTTTCTTAATATCTAACTCACTTTTTAATCTAGAAGTAAAAACTAAAATACACGATATAAGTATTTCTGACCACGCAATTATAGCTTTAGATATTTGGGTAAGACCAAGTCAAAGAGATAGAGGGACTAATTTTTTCTTCCCCAAATTTTTGGTAAGCAATGAGCATTTCAGTAATTGGCTGATACAAAAGTGGAGAGATTTTAAGATGTTCAAGTCATAGAAGCTATAGAGCATGCTAAATGTAATAAAGCTCCGGGACCAGATCAGATCCCCGCAGAAATGTACAAAATATAAAAAATAGAGATAGCTGATACTCTAATTTGTTCAACCAATATTATATTTATGCACAAACAATGTCTAAATATTTTGCAGCATCTAATATAACATTGATCCTAAAAAAAGATAAAAAACCTCTAGATCCCGGGTCGTACAGACCCATATCTCTGTTAAACACAGATTACAAGTTAACACATATTATTTCTAATAGATTAAAGCTGTGTCTTGAGCATGTCATACATGCAGATCAATCTGGGTTCATGACTGGAAGATCCACTACTAAAAATATGCGCAAAGTTACATTGGTTCTTGAATATTTTAGGGATAAATCAAATAAAGCTCAGATTAAACAATATTTGGCATTAATTTTGGTTGATGCCGGAAAAGCATTTGATTTAATAATATGGGATCATTTATATACTTCTTTAGAAAAGTTTGGATTTTCGGGACATTTCACTCAATTCATCAGGATAATATATGATTATCCCAATTCGCCTATATTGATTAATGGTAGTCAGACAGATAACTTTACACTGAATAGGGTAACTAGGCAAGGCTGCCCACTCTCGCCTCTATTGTTTAAAGGGACACTGAACCCAAATTTGTTTCTTTCGTGATTCAGATAGAGCATGACATTTTAAGCAACTTTCTAATTTACTCCTATTATCAAATTGTCTTTATTCTCTTGGTATCTTTATTTGAAATGCAAGAATGTAAGTTTAGATGCCGGCCCATTTTTGGTGAACAACCTAGGTTGTCCTTGCTGATTGGTGGATAAATTCATCCACCAATCAAAAACTGCTGTCCAGAGTGCTGAACCAAGAAAAAAAGCTTAGATGCCTTATTTTTCAAATAAAGATAGCAAGAGAATGAAGAAACATTGATAATAGGAGTAAATTAGAAAGATGCTTAAAATTGCATGTTCTATCTGAATCACAAAAGAAAAAATTTGGGTTCAGTGTCCCTTTAACATTTCTATAGAGCCCCTGGCTATTGTGTTGCGGGAAGAGCTAAAAGGTATATGCTAGGAGAACAAAAGATAGCTCTGCTGCTATATGCAGATGATCTGTTGTTATTTGTGGAAGACACTAAAATTAATATACCAAAGGCCTTAAATATCATAAAGATATTTGGTTCCTTTTCAGGATATAAAGTCAACACTAGCAAGTCGGAAATTCTATGGATCCACAAAAATAGAAATAGCATAAAGGAGTGTGTATTTAAATAGACTTCATCTATTAAATATCTAGGAATACATTTACATGTGGACCCAAAACAATGGTATAGGCTGAATCTTACGCCTTTTTTTAATAAAGCAACTTTGAAGCTTGACAGATGGAAAGCTTTTCCTATTTCCCTATCAGCTAAGGTTATGATTATTAAAACTATTTTATTTCCGCAATAAATGTATATCCTACAGAATGTCCCGCTATTCATATATAGTCACGATATTAAACAGTTTTACAAGGATTGCCCTATATTTCTATGGGGCAAGAAGAGACATATGTTATCCATAGCAAAACTAATATATAATCTAGAAGATGGAGGACTGGCCCTTCCTGACATCAAAAAATATAATATAGCCACATTAGCACATTTTGCTGTGGATTAGATAACAGATGCTAACTATCTGACATCTTTCTCGCTAGAAGAAGTGATCTTTCCATTTTTCTTAAAGGCTATATTACATTGCTCAGCTCTACAACTTCCAAAACATATTAAAAAATATAAATACAATTTGTAATGTGGTGATTGCGTGGCAAAAACTCAATATAGCTCTAAATGTGAACTATGAATTATCTTCCTCTCTTCCGATAAGGGGAAACCCAAAATTTATACCCGGTCTATCGTCAGAAATTTTTAAAAGGTGGGCACATAAAGGATTGAATTTTGTCCATCAGTGTCTTGATAACATGCAGCATGTGAAAACCTTTGAAGCTATTTCTAGAGAGTTTAATATTCCTAATAAGAATTTTTTTGCATACTTGCAGATTAGACATTTTATACAAGGGCTTAAGAGACACAATATGGAATCATGGGAAGAGACTAAAATTGCGTCATATATGATCGTATATAAAACGGGAAATCATAATATATCTTTACTATATAAAATTATGTTGGCAAAACAAGGCCAATTAGTTTTGGACAGGTTAGTAGAGATATGGAGAACAAGGTACAGGGATGTGACTATTAAGACAATTAGAACAAGTTATAAATGGATCCAGAATGCAAATATATCTATAACATGGAAAGAATCTAAGATAAAGTTGCTTAATAAAGTCTATCTTACACAATTGAAAATGAACAAATGGAATTTGACTGGAGCTGCTCGTTGTCCTAAATGTAATAATTCTATGGCGGACCTATTATATTGTTTTTGGTCTTGCCCTAAGATTCTGCAGTTCTGGCTTAAGATAGAATATTGGCTTACTCATAAGTTAGAAAGTAGACTAAAACTTCAATCCAGAGGCATCTTCTTTTTATTAGAAAATCCAAATGGAGAAAATAAAAAATAGTATGCTTTGCCCTTGTGTTGTCTCAAACCTGTTTGTGGTTCCAGTTCCTGTGTATTACCTGGCTGTCTGACATCCCTCCTGGTTCCTGATCCCTGGCTTGTTCCTGACTCTGCTGTTCTCCTTGTTCCTGATTCCGGCGTGTCTGACTACTCGCTTTGGCTTCTGACTCGGCTCGTCTGACTACCAGCCCTGGTTTTGACTCCGGGCATGTTATTTGACTTGTGGACTTTTTATTATTTTTTTCCTATTAATAAAGGTGTGATTATTTTTGCACTTCTCATCTCAGTCTGATTCCTGGCACCCTGACATTATGCAAGGGCCATGAATCCTGATGGTGCTAATAATCCACCTTTACCTACCATCATTTCCAGGATGGATGAACAGGATCACCGATTGGATCAATTTGCCCTAGCCCTGCAAACCCTGCTGACTCGCACTGCACATTTGGACCAAAGTGTCCCGCAAGTTATGGCTGCTCCTGTTTCCGCTGCTGCAAGTAGTCCTACCAGGAGCATGTCCGGTTCTGCACCTCTACCTCAGTGATATGGAGGTGATCCTATTCAGTGCAGAGGGTTTTTGAACCAGGTTGGCATTTACAGGCGTTTCCCTCTGACAGAGCTAAGGTGGGATTTCTCATCTCGTTACTCTCTGACACAGCTCTTGCCTGGGCTAATCCCTTAAGGGAGACTAATAAACTTGTTATTTCAAATTACCCTGAATTTGTGGCCTCCTTTCGAAGGGTATTTGATGTTCTGGCTCACTCCTCCTCTGCTTCTAAATGACTCATGTCCATTCAGCAAGGTACAAGATCTGTTGCTCAGTATGCCATTGAGTTCTGTACGCTTGCCGCAGAGGTAGGTTGGAACAATTAAACCCTTGTTGCCGCCTTCTTTCACGGGCTTTCTGATGCCATTAAAGACGAAGTTGCTGCCAGAGATTTACCAGAGGATCTCAAGGCATTGGTGTATTTTTTTATCCTAATTGACATCAAACTCAGAGAGAGGCCCTCTTTCAAGGAGCACTTGCGGAAGCCTCCTGTTCCGTTGTCTCCTACGTGTTCATTCCCAACCATGCCTCCCTCTCCTCCCATGCCTCCTGGTCCAGAGTCACCAGGTACTGCTGAGCCGATGCAGTTGGGATTCACGCATCTCTCTGCGGCGGAGAGGGCCTTTAGGAGGAGGGAGGGGATCTGCCTCTATTGTTGTCCTACATGGCCGGAAAAATGCTCACACCTACGATCCTGTCGGGGGCAGACCTTGGCTGGTTTATCCTCGTTCCTGGAACCGCTAAAGGAGAAACCTTTAGTCACGGTTGTCTTTTCCTGGGTGGACTCCTCCATAGTCACACAGGCTCTTGTTGACTCCAGTGCTGCAGGCTATTTCATTGACAGTGCTTTTGTATCAAAGCACTCCATTCCTGTTTTGCATTGGTCTGTTCTGCTTGCTATTGAGGCCATTGATGGCAGGCCCCTTCAGCCTGCACTCGTTACTCACGAAAATGCTCTGTTATCCATGGCTGTTGGGGCTCTCCATTTTGAAACCCTCCAGTTCCAGATGATAAATTCTCCACATTTTCCAGTTGTTCTGGGTTATCCCTGACTCCAAAAGCACAATCCCATTCTCAACTGGCACAGGTCCGAAAGTTTGTTGTGGTCTTCACAATGTATTTCCACTTGTCTTTGGAAACCAGTTAAAGTCTTGTGCACTTCTTCGGTATCTAAATTACCAGAGGAGTACCAAGAGTTCCTAGACGTTTTTCCCAAGGTGCGTGCCGGTACGTTGCCTCCTCACCGATCTTACGATTGTGCTATAGACCTGCAACCCGGAGCCATTCCTCCTCGGGGCCGGGTTTACCCTCTGTCTGTTGCAGAGAATTGTGCTATGGAGGAGTATGTTGCCGATGCTCTGTTGGGGGCGATCATCCACAAATCCTGCTCTCCTGCAGGGGCTGGCTTCTTCTTTGTGAAGAAAAAGGGTGGCGAGTTAAGACCATGCATCGATTATACGGGTCTTAATCATCTTACCATTAAGAATGCTTACCCTATTCCGCACATTACGGAACTCTTTGATCACCTCAAGGGAGCTACGGTCTTTTCTAAACTTGATTTGAGAGGAGCGTACAATCTCGTTATGATTAAGGAGGGCCACGAATGGAAAACAGCATTTAACACCAGGAGCGGGCCTTATGAATATCTTGTTATGCCCTTTGGCCTATGTAATGCTCCTGCTGTTTTCCAGGAATTTATTAATGATGTCCTACGAAATATGTTGCAACAGTGTGTTGTGGTGTATTTAGATGACATCCTCATACACTCACCCACACTTGAGGCTCATCGTTCAGATGTTACATGGGTTCTTCAGAAACTATGTGAGAACGGCCTGTTTTGTAAACTCGAGAAATGTGAGTTCCATCAGACTCAAGTACTCAAGTAACCTTCCTAGGTTATGTTATCTCCGTTGCAGGGTTCTCCATGGATCCTGACAAGCTGTCTGCAGTTCTGCAGTGGCCTCGCCCAGTTGGTCTTTGGTCTATTCAATGTTTTTTGGGGTTTGCCAATTACTATAGAAAGTTTACTAAAAACTTTTCTTCCTTGATCAAACCTATCACAGACATGACCCGTAAAGAGAATGATCCACTCCATTGGTTACCTACTGCCATTAAGGCCTTTGATAGTCTTAAGACTGCCTTTGCTACCACTCTAGTTCTGGCTCATCCTAACCCTGTCCTGCCTTTCGTTCTTGAGGTTGATTCATCTGAGACTGGAGTAGTTACCCTCTTGTCTCAACATCCTACACCTGACGGTTCCTTGCATCCGTGTGGTTTCTTCTCTTTGAAATTGTCTCCATCGGAGTGCAATTATGAAATTGGTGACAGGAAATTTCTGGCCATAATTTTGGCACTCAAAGAATGGAGGCATCTTCTCGAGGGTACTAGCGTACCAGTGCTCATTCTTACTGACCACAAGAATTTAACTTATCTATCTGAAGCAAAACGTTTGTCGCCCCGACAGGCCAGATGGGCGCTATTTTTGTCTCGGTTTAATTATGTGGTCTCTTACCTGCCTGGTAGTAAGAATGTTAGGGCTGATGCCCTCTCTCGACAATTTTCACCTCTGTCCAAGGAGGAATCTGTACCTACTCCAGTTATACCTCCTGACTATATTTTTGCTACCATACATACTAATTTGACTTCTCCTTTGGGGGAGGAGATCCTGGCTGCACAAACCAATGCACCTCCTGAGAAACCTAGTGGTAAGTGTTTTGTTCCTGAGAATCTTCGAACTAAACTTTTGCACACTTACCACTATCCTAAAGCCGCAGGTCACCCAGGCAAGAACCAAATGATTTGGTCTGTCACTCGACAATTCTGGTGGCCAGGTCTTTGTTCTGATGTTGCTGCATATGTTGCCTCCTGCTCAGTTTGTGCACAGAATAAGACTCCTCAACGTCTTCCTGTGGGTCTTCTTCAACATATTGCTAATGGTGAGTGTCCTTGGACACATCTTTCCATGGACTTCATTGTCGAGCTCCCTGTTTCCAATGGTAATACTGCTATTCTTATGGTGGTTGACCGTTTTTCTAAAATGTCACATTGCATTCCCTTAAAGAAGCTGCCTACCGCTCAGGAGCTTGCTTCAATTTTTGCCTGGGAGGTCTTCTGTTTACATGGGTTACCCAAGGAGATAGTGACTCCTGATTTTGGCGTTCCTTTTGTGCTCAAATGGGGATCCAGCTTTCCTTCTCCTCGGCATATCACCCTCAATCCAATGGGGCTGTGGAACGGTCTAGTCAAGCTCTGGAACAGTTCCTCCGTTGCTATGTCTCAGATCACCACAATAATTGGTCTGAACTGTTACCTTGGGCAGAGTTTGCTTGTAATATTGCTATTAATGCTTCCTCCAAGTTATCCCCGTTCATGGCGAATTATGGGTTTCAACCATCCTTGTTGCCCTATTCATTCATGTCTCGGGTATTCCAGCTTTGGAGGAGCATCTCCAGCAACTGCGTTCCACGTGGGTGCAGATTCAGGATTGCCTTCATCGTTCTATGCAGCGCCAAAAGTTCCAGGCTGATCGTAGGTGTCTGCCCGCGCCTTCCTACCAGGTTGGTGAGAGGGTTCTGGCTGTCCTCCTGCAACTTGAACCTTCGTGTGCCTTCCAATAAACTGGCTCCCCATTATGTTGGTTCTTTTTTAATACCCCTGACGGATCAATCCTGTGGCCTACACTCTTGACCTTCCTCCTGCAATGCGCATTTCCAATGTTTTTCATGATTCCCTCTTGAAACCATTGGTTTGTAATAAGTTTACCACTGTGTTGCCTCGTTCCCATCCTATCTTTGTTGACAACCATAAAAAATATGAGGTCAGTGGCATTATTGACTCTCGTATGTCCAGGGGCCGCGTACAGTATATGGTTCACTGGAGGGATTACGGTCTGGAGGAGCGTTCATGGGTTCCCTTCTCTGATGTTCATGCTCCCGCCCTCCTCCGTGCCTTCCATGCCTGTTTTCCCAATTGTCCTCCCGCGGGGGAGGGGTCGTTGAGGGGAGGGTACTGTCAGGATTTTTTCCCTGCTTTGTTTGCCATGTGCTGCTGCAGCCATTTTACTCACCTCTGTTCTGACTCTGGTGCATAGTGTGTGATGCTGCTCATTTTCTGCACGCCCTTTTATGGGCAGACTGGTGTACATCATCCAAGTGAGACAGGTTGCAGTCTCAGAATTGTGATGTCATCACTTATTATTTAAAGGGCCTCTGTTCAGTATGCTTTGCCCTTGCGTTGTCTCAGACCTGTTTGTGGTTCCAGTTCCTGTGTATTAGCTGGCTGTCTGACGTCCCGCAAAAGAGAAAAAATTCCGCTTAACACCTTATTTTTAAAAAAAAATAAACTTTATTATCTTAGTTAAAATTAAACATAGAGAGAAGGGATAAAAACCCCTTTACACAGACTAACGCGTTTCGGCTAGGAGAGCCGTATTCATAGTCCTTAAAAACTCTAACAATGTGCTACCATTTATACCTAGTGGTCCACTCTCATTGGCAGAGCTACTGATTGAAATTTAAAGAAACAGAGGTTTTGCCTAAGCATAGAAAAACATATTGTGCCTAAATGCAAATCATGTTTGCACATATAACTTCTTATCATCTGTATTATATCAAACTTAACTCAAATCAAATATACATTAAAACTCCAATATGTTATAGTAAAAAAAAGATTAAATAAATACTAACATCATACCAATGTTATCATTCAAAGCCCATCTACCAACTTTGTATAGTGAGACCCCATCAATCACTATACTCCTCTATCCCCCATGTTTGGGGTTTAAAAGCAATAGCTTTTTTCTTGGAGAGTGGAACCACACACAGTGAGCCTTTCAGAGATTTTGTTTTGAAAGTGACCCAATTTCTTCTGTCCCACAACTATTTTCAATTTGAGGGGGAGTTCTATCTGCAGAGGCATGGGGCCGCTATGGGCACCAAGTTTGCGCCCAATTACGCCAACCTATCCATGGGTTGGTGGGAGCGGTCCCACGTCTATGCAGATGGGAACCCTTTCAGACCTGCCATTAAACTGTACCTTCAGTTCATTGATGACTTGCTTTTTGTGTGGCGAGGAGATGGAGATCTAGCAAGAAAGTTTGTTGATTATCTTGGTACTAATAACTTGAATTTAAGTTTTACATTTGAGTACAACAGAGACCTGGTATACTATCTGGACCTTGAACTTAGGGGGTGGCCCTCGGGTAGGGTCACCTCAGAGGTTTATAGAAAACCTATATCAGGCAACAGTCTTCTACATGTGAGGAGTTGCCACCCTAGGCATATGCCCCATTCAGTGGCAAAGGGACAATTTGTGCGGCTTAAAAGAAACTGCACCTTAGCCCCTTGCTACGTGAAACATGCGGATGATCTGGAAAATCGATTACAGCAGAGTGGCTATAACAAAAAGGTCATTAAGAGAGCCAGAAATGAAGTTAATTCCTCACCTAGGGAACAACGTTTGCAGGATAAGGGGGTCCCAAAAAGGGAATCACGAAGTAACAAATTAAGGCCTAGATTTGGAGTTCGGCGGTAGCCGTCAAAACCAGCGTTAGAGGCTCCTAACGCTGGTTTTGGCCGCCCGCTGGTATTTGGAGTCAGTGATTAAAGGGTCTAACGCTCACTTTACAGCCGCGACTTTTCCATACCGCAGATCCCCCTACGCCATTTGCGTAGCCTATCTTTTCAATGGGATCTTTCTAACGCTGGTATTTAGAGTCGTTTCTGAAGTGAGCGTTAGAGCTCTAACGACAAAATTCCAGCCGCCTGAAAATAGCAGGAGTTAAGAGCTTTCTGGCTAACGCCGGTTCATAAAGCTCTTAACTACTGTACCCTAAAGTACACTAACACCCATAAACTACCTATGTACCCCTAAACCGAGCTCCCCCCACATCGCCGCCACTCGATTAAAATTTTTAACCCCTAATCTGCCGACCGCCACCTACGTTATACTTATGTACCCCTAATCTGCTGCCCCTAACCCCGCCAACCCCTGTATTACATTTATTAACCCCTAATCTGCCCCCCACAACATCGCCGCCAGCTACTTAAAATAATTAACCCCTAATCTTCCGACCGCAAAGCGCCGCCACCTACGTTATCCCTATGTACCCCTAATCTGCTACCCCTAACACCGCCGACCCCTATATTATATTTATTAACCCCTAATCTGCCCCCCTCAACGTCGCCGACACCTGCCTACACTTATTAACCCCTAATCTGCCGAGCGGACCTGAGCGCTACTATAATAAAGTTATTAACCCCTAATCCGCCTCACTAACCCTATCATAAATAGTATTAACCCCTAATCTGCCCTCCCTAACATCGCCGACACCTACCTTCAATTATTAACCCCTAAACTTCCGATCGGAGCTCACCGCTATTCTAATAAATGTATTAACCCCTAAAGCTAAGTCTAACCCTAACACTAACACCCCCCTAACTTAAATATAATTTACATCTAACGAAATAAATTAACTCTTATTAAATAAATTATTCCTATTTAAAGCTAAATACTTACCTGTAAAATAAACCCTAATATAGCTACAATATAAATTATAATTATATTATAGCTATTTTAGGATTAATATTTATTTTACAGGCAACTTTGTATTTATTTTAACCAGGTACAATAGCTATTAAATAGTTAAGAACTATTTAATAGTTACCTAGTTAAAATAATAACAAATTTACCTGTAAAATAAATCCTAACCTAAGATATAATTAAACCTAACACTACCCTATCAATAAAATAATTAAATAAACTACCTACAATTACCTACAATTAACCTAACACTACACTATCAATAAATTAATTAAACACAATTGCTACAAATAAATACAATTAAATAAACTAGCTAAAGTACAAAAAATAAAAAAGAACTAAGTTACAGAAAATAAAAAAATATTTACAAACATAAGAAAAATATTACAACAATTTTAAACTAATTACACCTACTCTAAGCCCCCTAATAAAATAACAAAGCCCCCCAAAATAAAAAATTCCCTACCCTATTCTAAATTTAAAAAGTTACAAGCTCTTTTACCTTACCAGCCCTGAACAGGGCCCTTTGCGGGGCATGCCCCAAGAAGTTCAGCTCTTTTGCCTGTAAAAAAAAACATACAATACCCCCCCCAACATTACAACCCACCACCCACATACCCCTAATCTAACCCAAACCCCCCTTAAATAAACCTAACACTAATCCCCTGAAGATCTTCCTACCTTGTCTTCACCATCCAGGTATCACCGATCCGTCCTGGCTCCAAGATCTTCATCCAACCCAAGCGGGGGTTGGCGATCCATAATCCGGTGCTGAAGAGGTCCAGAAGAGGCTCCAAAGTCTTCCTCCTATCCGGCAAGAAGAGGACATCCGGACCGGCAAACATCTTCTCCAAGCGGCATCTTCGATCTTCTTCCATCCGGTGCGGAGCGGGTCCATCTTGAAGCAGGCGACGCGGATCCATCCTCTTCTTCCGATGTCTCCCGACTAATGACGGTTCCTTTAAGGGACGTCATCCAAGATGGCGTCCCTCGAATTCCGATTGGCTGATAGGATTCTATCAGCCAATCGGAATTAAGGTAGGAATTTTCTGATTGGCTGATGGAATCAGCCAATCAGAATCTAGTTCAATCCAATCGGATTGAACTTGATTCTGATTGGCTAATTCCTACCTTAATTCCGATTGGCTGATAGAACTTTTTTGGAGCCTAACGCAGCATTTGTTTTAACTCTCGATACCAGAGTTAAATTTATGGTGCGGCCAGAAAAAAGCCCGCGGAGCGTTAACAGCCCTTTTACCGCCAAACTCCAAATCTAGGCCTAACTTTTGTGATGGATTATTCAGCCCAGTATGATGAAATCTGTGAGGTGGTCCGGAAACATTTCAGATTGTTAGTAGCAGATGATGCCCTTGCGGAGACAGTTAAGGAGGGTTGTAGATTTTCCTATAGGAGAAATAAGACTATAGGCAATTTAGTCTCACCCTCTCAACTTAAACAGCCAGTCCCCCTAAGGGCATCATCGTCATTATAGCTCAGACATAAAGGTACATACAGATGCGGCTATTCACAGTGTAAGGCATGTGAGCACGTTCAAGTGGGAACCTCCTTTTCTTCAGTGGTGACAGGGGAAACCTTTGAGATTTCCTCTTGTTTGAACTGTAGATCAACATACTGTGTTTATTTGCTCTGGTGCTCAACCTGTAATTTACAATATATAGGTTTGACCACCAGAGATGTCCGCTCAAGGATACGAGAACATCTATCCACCATTTGAAGTGGCACAAGTACTACACCCTTGGTATCTCATTTTGTACAACAACATCATAAGGATAGCAGATCCCTAAAATGGACAATCATTAAAAAGATGTTACCTCATAAAAGAGGAGGAGACCGTTTCAAGGTTCTAGCAAGACAGGAAATGTACTGGATCTTCAGGCTCCAGACTAAGAAACCTCTGGGCCTGAACTCCAAGTAGTACATGCCAATTGTTGGGGGAGGGATGTGGGTGTATTTCAGTAGCATAGCCCTATATAAGGAGTAAAGATTTGTTTAGAAACATGCCTGAGGAAACAGTTGTAACTGAGAAACGCGTCGCATGTATTCCTGATGTACCAATTACTTTTTTAACACTGTGATGAGTGGTAAACTTTTTTATATGTTTTAAATAAATCCATTTTTTTAATATACATCCACTCTCAGTGTTATGTATGGTACTGCCTTGCTATGCTACTTTAGAGTATCTGCACTCTGACACCCACGAACCAGCCATTCTACTCTGGATCAGCCAGCTGGATTGCTGCTAAAATCCAGCCCGCCTCTATAGGTACAAATGAGTGCCTTCAATAAATGTGAGTACTTTGTGTAGAGTGGGCTATTAGTGCTAACTGTACCACCATTTATCTGCACCATTGGCGCCTCTATCCCTGCTTACACTTTTCAGATTTCCTCCTATTGGATGCTGATAGAGAGCTGCTTCCTTGTTCAGCCAGCTGGATTGCTGTTAAAACCCAGCCTGTGTCTACCGGCACAACTGAGTGCCTCCTCTTATTGTGAGTACCTAGTGTTCACATACGTTTGGTAAATTAAAAACCCCCATTGATCTGCACCATCGGCGCCTCTTTCTTGTTGCTTTTTCTTAACAGTTCATTAACTATTGGACTTAGTTGACGGTGTCATGTAGTTAGGCCTATTTTCTTGGTTTTTAATTTAACCTGTGAGATTAATACATTTGAGTGTAAGGGACCTCTATAAGTCAATTTAATTTAACGTATATATATATATATAAAAAAAAGCTTCTCTACCCATATCTTGGAGTGGGATAACTGTTATTCTTAAACACAAATCCCTCTGTTGTTTCCTCAATGTTTGATACGCCCACTTCATCTCAATGTCTATCTATCTACTAGATCTTTTCCCCAAGCTGTTTACCCTCTGCATATAGATTAATAATTATATGTGTATTAGGTGAACAAGCGTATTTTAGGGGATGACATTTTAATTAACAACATAGATTATTAGCATTAATAACCTATGGACTAGTAATGTCCGTAAGTACGCTTTAGTATGATAGATTTTGAATAACCTTAATAAAAGATAAAGTTGTATATAAAGGAATAACATTGTGAGATTCAACCAGTGTGGAATATCTCTAGTTTTGTTTGTGCTATTTGACAACTTGTAAATAGGTATTTTCACATACAGCAGTTGGTAGATGGGCTTTGAATGATAACATTGGTATGATGTTAGTATTTATTTAATCAACTTAGGTCTTTTTTACTATAACATATTGGAGTTTTAATGTATATTTGATTCAAGTTAGAGTTAAGTTTGATATAATACAGATGATAAGAAGTTATATGTGCAAACATGATTTGCATTTAGGCACAATATGTTTTTCTATGCTTAGGCAAAACCTCTGTTTCTTAAATTTCAATCAGCAGCTCTGCCAATGAGAGTGGAGCACTAGGTATAAATGGTAGCACATTGTTAGAGTTTTTAAGGACTATGAATACGGCTCTCCTAGCCGAAACGCGTTAGTCTGTGTACAGGGGTTTTTATCCCTTCTCTCTATGTTTAATTTTAACTAAGATAATAAAGTTTTTTTTTTTTTTTTTTTTTTTTTTTTTAAATAAGGTATTCAGCGGAATGTTTTCTCTTTTGCTGTATCAATTTTTTGCCATCCGCTGAACGCCCTAACTGCTTTGCCCGCTGGACCTGTCTTAAATAAAAGGATTACCAAGAAGTAAAGAATAATAGCGTTATCAACGGAGGTTGTGCCCGGTGAAGCCAGAGAAAGTAAGATCTGTTGCTTTAAGTTTCGAAACCTGATACGATACCCGTGGATTGCAATAGGTGACCCTAGGAGGTAAGGAAACCCACACGGACCAATCAAGAGGCTAGATAGAGCCACACCCAACTTACCCACAATGCCCTGCATTCTGAGGGGACGCTCACTCTGCGTAAGGTGGACGGGCCGCTGCCCGGGAGAGTACGGTAGCCGGTGAAGACTTAGGGATCCAACAGGATAGCCTATATACCTGAAAAAGTTCATTTACGATGCCCGGCAGTAAGAGAGGACGCTCTGCGTATGGTAGACGGGCCGTTGCCCGGGTGAGCACGCTGGCCGGTAAGTGTTTGGGATTCAGCTGGTTATCCTGAACTGATTATTTCTATGTTTCACATTGTAATGATATTGTGGATTGTTTGGGTTATTGCAAGGAGCACTTGCTGATTATTTATTGCTGGAAATGTTATAGAGAGAGTGTGGAGATCCTACAGTGATAAGTGATATCAGTGACTCTGACTGACAACAGGATTTTTATTACGGGCACACTATTCTATACTAGTGATGTCTTGAACTTAAAATTTTCCATTCGCGAACAACGAACGCGAACTTCCGCAACTGTTCGCGAACGGGCGAACCGCCATTGACTTCAATAGGCAGGCAAATTTTAAAACCCACAAGGACTTTTTCTGGCCACAATAGTGATGGAAAAGTTGTTTCAAGGGTACTAACATCTGGACTGTGGCATGCCGGAGGGGGATCCATGGCAAAACTCCCACGGAAAATTACATAGTTGATGCAGAGTCTAGTTTTAATCCATAAAGGGCATAAATCACCTAACATTCCTAAATTGTTTGGAATAACGTGCTTTAAAACATCAGGTATGATGTTGTATCGATCAGGTTTAACGCACCGCAAACAACCGCAAACAGTCCATTTGCACAACCGCAAACTCCCCATTTGCACAAGGGTTGGATACCAAGCTAGCCATGTCCCGTTCCTTGTCCTCACTGATGTCATTGAAGGTCTCTTCCTCCACCCAGCCACGTACAACACCAAGGGTCCCCGAAAGGTGACGACAAGCCCCCTGGGATGCCTGCTGTGTTTGGTCTTCCACCTCCTCAAAGCCACCTTCCTCCTCTGACTCCTCTTCTTCAGACTCCTCTCTCTGCGTTGCCTCTCTCTGCGTTATTATAAGGTGTGTTAAGTAGTACTATTCCTATCAGTTTAATCCCTGTTACGTCCCCTATCAGGGGACGTGTATATGGCATTGATTTTAGGAACCGGAAGATGGGAAAAGATGCTTGGTCGGTCCGGCCGGCCACGAGATAGATAGATTTGATGATAGATAGATACATAGATTAGATAGATAGATCAGTAGATGCAATAGATACATTTGATAGATATGATAGATAGATAGATAGATTTGATAGATAAATAGATAGATTTGATAGATAGATAATTTCCCAGACAGAGAATTACAAGACATGCGAGTGGGACCCATGGTAAGGTTCCCAGAGGCAGTTGCGGCGCCCAAGGCTCTGATTAGAACAGAGCACTCTGGAACGTATCTGCCCTCAGCCGAAATCGGAACATTCTTTAGCTTTCTGCCTGTCGGCCAAATGTCCGTCTGCCAAATGTCCTTCTGCATTTTGTCAGAGCACCGCGTGCAATCTACTGTGCCACCAGATAGGAGTGGTGTGTTAAGTAGTACTATTCTTATCAGTTTAATCCCTGTTACGTCCCCTCTCAGGGGACGTGTATATGGCATGGATTTTAGGAACTGGGAGATGGAAAAAGATGCTTGGTCGGTCCGGCCACGAGATAGATAGATTTGATAGATAGATACATAGATTACATAGATAGATCAATAGATGCAATAGATACATTTGATAGATACGATAGATAGATAGATAGATAGATAGATAGATAGATAGATTTGATAGATAAATAGATAGATTTGATAGATAGATAATTTCCCAGACAGAGAATTACAAGACGTGCGGTCTGAGACCCATGGTAAGGTTACCAGAGGCAGTTGCGGCGCCCGAGGCTCTGAATTGAACAGAGCACTCTGGAACGTATCTGCCCTCGGCCGAAATCGGAACATTCTTTAGCTTTCTGCCTGTCGGCCAAATGTCCGTCTGCCAAATGTCCGTCTGCCAAATGTCCTTCTGGATTTTGTCAGAGCACCGCGTGCAATCTACTGTGCCACCAGATAGGAGTGGTGTGTTAAGTAGTACTATTCTTATGAGTTTAATCCCTGTTACGTCTCCTATCAGGGGACGTGTATATGGCATGGATTTTAGGAACCGGGAGATGGAAAAAGATGCTTGGTCAGTCCTCCTACTTCAAATTTGGGGCACTGCGTGTGCAATCTACTGTGCCACCAGATATGAATGGTGTGTTAAGTAGTACTATTCCTATCAGTTTAATCCCTGTTACGTGCCTTTTTTTGGTTTGGTTTTTGAAGCCACAGTGCAGCACCAGAGGCCCGAAAAATTTGGCATGTACACATGCCTGAAAAATTAGGTATTGTTGCAGCCGCTGCTGTAGCAGCGGCCAGAAAAATTGATGTTTGTTTCCCAGGCAGAAAGTGCCCTAAAACATTGCGGCTTGAACCCTAGTTGGTGGTGGATAAGTCACGCAAGTCATCCAGCATTTGGAGATAAAATACAGCAGCGTGTGGACCATTTTTAGCCCAAGGCAGCTCATCTCATCAGGCCTTTTTTACTCGAATGTATCGCCCAATGTCAGTCCCTTCGGGATCCATCCCTCATTCATCTTAATAAAGGTGAGGTAATCTAGACTTTTTTGACCTAGGCGTCTTCTCTTCTCAGTAACAATACCTCCTGCTGCACTGAAGGTCCTTTCTGACAGGACACTTGAAGCGGGGCAGGCCAGAAGTTCTATCGCAAATTGGGATAGCTCAGGCCACAGGTCAAGCCTGCACACCCAGTAGTCAAGGGGTTCATCGCTCCTCAGAGTGTCGAGATCTGCAGTTAAGGCAAGGTAGTCTGCTACCTGTCGGTCGAGTCGTTCTCTGAGGGTGGACCCCGAAGGGCTGTGGCGATGCATAGGACTTAAAAAGCTCCGCATGTCCTCCATCAACAACACGTCTGTAGTAAAGAGTCCTGTTCTTGCCAGCGTGGTCGTGGGAGGAGGAGGATTACTTTCACCTCTTCCCCTGTTAGATTCCCATTGTGCTGTGACATCACCCTTATACGCTGTGTAAAGCATACTTTTTAATTTATTTTGGAAATGCTGCATCTTTTCCGACTTGCGGTAATTCGGTAACATTTCAGGCACTTTATGCTTATACCGGGGGTCTAGTAGCATGGACACCCAGTACAGGTCGTTCTCCTTCAACTTTTTTATATGAGGGTCCCTCAACAGGCACGACAGCATGAAAGACCCCATTTGCACAAGGTTGGATGCCGAGCTACTCATCATGTCCCGTTCCTCGTCCTCAGTGATCTCACTGAAGGTATCTTCTTCCCCCCAGCCACGTACAACACCACGGGTACCAGATTGGTGACAACGAGCACCCTGGGATGCCTGTTGTGGTTGGTCTTCCTCCTCCTCCTCCTCCTCAAAGCCACATTCCTCCTCTGACTCCTCTTCCTCACAATCCTCTTCCAGCATTGCCGCTGGTCCAGCAAGCGATGCTGATAAGGCTGTTTCTGGTGGTGATGGTGACCACAACTTTTCCTCTTCCTCTTCACGCTCATCTAAGGCCTGATCCAGCACTCTTCGCAGGGCACGCTCCAGGAAGAAAACAAATGGTATGATGTCGCTGATGGTGCCTTCGGTGCGACTGACTAGGTTTGTCACCTCCTCAAAAGGACGCATGAGCCTACAGGCATTGCGCATGAGCGTCCAGTAACGTGGCAAAAAAATTCCCAGCTGCGCAGAGGCTGTCCTAGCACCCCGGTCATACAAATACTCGTTAACGGCTTTTTCTTGTTGGAGCAGGTGGTCGAACATTAGGAGTGTTGAATTCCAACGTGTCGGGCTGTTGCAAATCAAGCGCCTCACTGGCATGTTGTTTCGCCGCTGGATATCTGACAAGTGCGCCATGGCCGTGTAGGAACGCCTGAAATGGCCACACACCTTCCTGGCCTGCTTCAGGACGTCTTGTAAGCCTGGGTACTTATGCACAAAGCGTTGTACGATCAGATTACACACATGTGCCATGCATGGCACATGTGTCAACTTGCCCAATTTCAATGCCGCCACCAAATTACTTCCGTTGTCAGAAACCACTTTACCGATCTCCAGTTGGTGCGGAGTCAGCCACTAATCCACCTGTGCGTTCAGGGCGGACAGGAGTGCTGGTCCGGTGTGACTCTCTGCTTTCAGGCAAGTCAACCCCAAGACAGCGTGACACTGCCGTATCCGGGATGTGGAATAGTACCTGGGGAGCTGGGGGGGTGCCGTTGATGTGGAGCAAGACGCAGCAGCAGAAGAGGACTCAGCCGAGGAGGTTATGGAAGAGGATGGAGTAGGAGGAGTAGAGGAGGTGGCAGCAGGCCTGCCTGCAAGTCGTGGCGGTGTCACCAACTCCTCTGCAGAGCCAAGCATTCCATGCTTGGCAGCCGTCAGCAGGTTTACCCAATGTGCAGTGTAGGTGATATACCTGCCCTGACCATGCTTTGCAGACCAGCTATCAGTGGTCAGATAGACCCTTGCCCCAACACTGTGTGCCAGACATGCCATTACTTCCTTTCGCACAATCGAGTACAGGTTGGGGATTGCCTTTTGTGCAAAGAAATTTCTGCCGGGTACCTTCCACTGCGGTGTCCCAATAGCTACAAATTTTTTGAACGCTGCAGACTCCACCAGCTTGTATGGTAAAAGCTGGCGGGCTAAGAGTTCAGACAAGCCAGCTGTCAGATGCCGGGCAAGGGGGTGACTTTGTGACATTGCCTTCTTATGCTCAAACAGGTCCTTGACAGACACCTGACTGTGGGCAGATGAGCAGGAACTGCTCCAGAAGAGAGACGGAGTGGCGGATGGTTGAGAGGGGGCAAGGAGGACAGTAGTGGTTGACGTGGCTGAAGATGCTGGACCAGGAGGAGGATGGCGGCTTTGAGTTTGTGTGCTGCTTGTACTCATGTGTTCATCCCATAGGCGTTTGTGATGTGCGATCATGTGCCTTCGCAAAGCAGTTGTACCTAGGTGGGTGTTGGACTTCCCATGACTTAGTTTCTTTTGGCACAGGTTGCAAATGGCATCGCTGTTGTCAGAGGCAGACACACAAAAAAAATGCCACACTGCTGAGCTCTACGATGACAGCATTCTGGTGGTGGCAACAGCATGTGTTGATTGGCTTGCTGTCTGGCTGACCCCGGGTGCCGATGCATGCTGTCTGACTGTGCCACTAGCTCCTTGCGATGACCTCCCCTTGCTTCCAACTCGTCTCCTCCTCCTCTCTGTCTCCCCATCTGAACTTTCCCCCTCTTCCTCTTCTCTTCTAGCGGGCACCCACGGGACATCCACGGACGCATCGCCATCATCAACCGCTTCACTTGTATGTGACAACTCAACAAAGGAAGCAGCAGCAGGTACAACATCATCATCATCACACCGTACGTCCATGTCTGTAATGCTGCCTGACTGAGACATATCACTGTTATCTACATCCTCTGTCAATGATGGTTGCGCATCACTCATTTCTTCAAACTGATGTGTAAATAACTCATCTGACAGATCAAGTGAAGCGGCTGTGGTGCTAGTGTTGGTGGTGGCGGCAGGCAGGCGAGTGGTAACTTCAGAGGTGCCCGAAGCTAAGCTGGAGGAGGATGGTGCGTCAAGGTTCCGAACGGAAGCTGTAGAAGATTGGGTGTCCTGTGTTAGCCAGTCAACTATATCCTCAGAACTTTTCTAGTTCATGGTACGTGGCCTCTGAACACTGGGCATTATTCTAGGGCCAAAGGGAATCACAGCACCACGACCACGACGGCACCTGTGGGGTGGCCTGCCTCTGCCTGTCATTTTTTTTAAATGTACACTTACACTACTATAAAACAAGATATGAGTGGTGGCACTGGGCAAGTGGGCACAGTATACGCTGTGAGCCTGACACAATAAAACAGACAGATGTTTCACAGTCCAAAAAGTTTTTTTTTTTTTAAATGTACACTTACACTACTATTAAACAAGATATGAGTGGTGGCACTGGGCAAGTGGGCACAGTATACTCTGTGAGCCTGACACAAAAAAACAGACTGATGTTTCACAATCCAAAAAGTTTTTTTTTTTTTTTAAATGTACACTTACACTACTATTAAACAAGATATGAGTGGTGGCACTGGGCAAGTGGGCACAGTATACACTGTGAGCCTGACACAAAAAAGCAGACTGATGTTTAAAAAAAAAAAAAACTTTTTTGACTGTGAAACATCAGTCTGCTTTTTTGTGTTAGGCTCACAGCGTATACTGTGCCCACTTGCCCAGTGCCACCACTCATATCTTGTTTAATAGTAGTGTAAGTGTACATTTAAAAAAAAAAAAACTTTTTTGACTGTGAATGTACACTTACACTACTATTAAACAAGATATGAGTGGTGGCACTGGGCAAGTGGGCACAGTATACACTGTGAGCCTGACACAAAAAAGCAGACTGATGTTTCACAGTCCAAAAAAGTTTTTTATTTTTTAAATGTACACTAACACTACTATTAAACAAGATATGAGTGGTGGCACTGGGCAAGTGGGCACAGTATACGCTGTGAGCCTGGCACACACGCTGGCAGGTAGGCAACTGCAATTAGATTACACTAGCAGACTGATGTTTCACAGTCAAAAAAGTTTTTTTTTTAATTATTTACACTACTGTTACACCAGATATGAGTTGTGCCGGTGGCACTGGGCAAGTGGGCACAGTATATGCTGTGAGCCTGGCACACACGCTGGCAGGCAGGCAACTGCAATTAGATTACACTAGCAGACTGATGTTTCACAGTCAATAAAGTTGTTTTTTTAAATTTACACTACTGTTACACCAGATATGAGTGGTGCCGGTGGCACTGGGCAAGTGGGCACAGTATACGCTGTGAGCCTGGCACACACGCTGGCAGGCAGGCAACTGCAATTAGATTAGACTAGCAGACTGATGTTTCAAAGTCAAAAAAGTTATTTTTTAAAAAATTTACACTACTGTTACACCAGATATGAGTGGTGCCGGTGGCACTGGGCAAGTGGGCACAGTATACGCTGTGAGCCTGGCACACACGCTGGCAGGCAGGCAACTTTCATGCACAGATACAGGCATTTGTATGATTTTTATACACTGATACAGGCATCTGTATGGTTTCCAAGCACAGATACAAGCACTTGTATGTTTTCCATGCACAAATACAGGCATTATTATGGTTGTCATTTCTAGATGCAAGCATTTGAATGTTTTCATGTACAGATACAGGTTTTATTTGGTTTCCATGCACAAATCCAGGCATTTGTATGGTTTTCATGCAAAGCCATAGGCATTTGTATGCTTTGTATGTACACATGCAGGCATTTTTATGGTTTTCAAGCACAGATACATGCATTTGTATAGTTTCCATTCATAGAAACAGGCATTCTTCTAGTTAAATAGATTAATTTATATGCTTTCATGCACATGCACATAACATGCATATGTATGGTTTCCGTGCACATATACAGGCATGTGTAAGCTTTTCATGCACAGATACCAGAAAATGTATGGTTTCCTTGAACAGACACATTCATTTGTATGTTTTCATGCACAGACACAGGCATTTATATGGTTTTCATGTACATATACAGTATTTTTATATATTTTATTTATAATCCAACAGTGTAAATCATAAGCCATTCGTTTTCCCTTGCAACACGCAGGATGCAAGGGAGAAAAGGAAAACAAAAATAAAGACAAAGCATTAACATCAAATCTATCTTCCACATACCAATACATCATCATTATAATCAAAAAGAAAGAAAAAAAAATAATACCTCATATTTGCTCTCAGGGGCGTATTTAGGGTTTGTGCTGCCCTAGGCACTCAAAATTCTGCATGCCGTAAAAAAGCACACAACAATGAATTATGTGGCTGGCAAATACAAGCAGGCAGCGGCAGGATAAGAAGAGACATGCGGGGAGCCCTGGAGAGGAATGTAAAGAAACAACAACTGCACAGCAGGCTCCTTCACTGAGTGTGCACCACCAACACATTGACTATAGCCATCAAGAGGTTAATTTATTCAAACCCCCTGCTGCTCAAATTCTCTTTATAACGCATGACTCAAGAAATACCCTATTTACTATTATATTATTTACATTTTCCCCAAGTGTACACATGTACTTTGCACGTATCACATATGTTAGATTGCTCATTTCTATTAAGATTATACGTTAAATAAATAAACCTCTTGATGGCTATAAGTATAAACTTATAGCCATCAAGAGGTTAATTTATTCAACGTATAATCTTAATAGGAATGAGCAATCTAACATATGTGATACGTGCAAAGTACATGTGTACACTTGGGGAAAATGTAATTAACATAATAGTAAATAGGGTATTTCTTGAGTCATACGTTATAAAGAGAATTTGAGCAAATAAAAACACAATAACATCGATCTCACATTCGTCATACACAGTATGCTTGTCTAAATCCCACAACTGGCTGAGGGTGTAAATAAAAGCAGCAGCACTATTTTACATACCAATATACCACATCCACTCTAGTAAATACAGGTATCGTTATAGCAACAATCAATGAGCGCTGTATATGCAGACAGCACATGTTATTTTTGCACAGATCGGAGATCCTGATCAATGCAACCAGTGGGTGCCCAGGGAATAGATGATGCATTCCCGGTGCTGGCAGTACAGTGCCAGTCACACAGAGCAGGCTGGGGGTTCAGTGCACACATAGTATTGCATGGTGGCAGCAGGATTGTAGCAATAGGTAATTACACAGTTGTGCTGATTGACTACTGCAGTCAGAGAGCTAACAAACCCAGGCTGGATTGCTAAAGTGCATGCACGGCCACTTTATAAGTTTTATTACCTTAGTCTGACTCTGACAAGTTCTTCCTTCCATTCCTTCCGAATCCGTTCCACTTCATAACTGTCTCAGTCAGTCTGTATCAACCCTCTGTAACTATCCACAGACAGAGCACTCGCCGGCGCCGCTCATACCCCCAGCCCTCCACACTCTACTGCACATTTGAGAGTGCACCTGCCCCGGCCCTCAGAAAAGTTCCCGGGCAAAAAAAAACAAACGTTTTTTTTTAATGTAAAATAATGACTTGTCAAAATTGTAAAAAAAATGTTTTAATAACCCCACATATTTAGTGCAGTAGCGGCCAAGTGCCACCCCCCCAAGACCTGCTGCCCTAGGCACTGGCCTTGTCAGCCTATGCATTAATATGCCCCTGTTTGCTCTAATACACCATTGACGAATATCCTATAACAAACTCTGATGTCTTTATTCGAGGAATACTAACCATACACTGTTGGGGTTTTCATTAAATAGAAACAATACAAACAAAAAAAGGGGAGAAAGAAAAAAAAAAAGGGGGAGGAACTCTCCCCCCCATCCCGCCACGTATATTCTCATTTAATCTCTTATAGGCTGAAAACCAGCACTGCTTAAAAATATTCTATCGCTAACATTTCCGCTCCGCCTAGTCATAAATTCCTGATATTCAGGGGCCAACCTCCCTGGGTCGTGCCAACCATGCTGGAGGAAATAGATTAGATATAACAAGTTCTGCAAACGAGATAGAATTTAGAAATGGAATGAGAATACATCTTTGAATTGGTAGTGGGTAAGATTTAATTAGTGGGAGACAATCCAGGAGGAAATTTTTTATCCTAGTTTGTGGATTTCTTTCAAAAAAAGTGAAAAACTCGGAGCTACATGGTCTTTCCAGCTTTTAATTATTAGGTGTCTTGCAGTGAGAAGAATAGTATTTAAGACTTTAACCATTCTTTTTGGTCTGCGCTCGAAACTTATTAGAAAAAATATCTCATCAGCTGTGAACTGTCTCGGATCCTTGTAAAGTTTGCTATACCAATACCAAATCTTCTGCCAAAATTGCAGAATTTTAGGGCAGGACCAAAACAGATGGAAAATATCAGCTTTAATAAATGAGCAGCGTGGACAACCAAAGGTTTGTTAAGGATAGAATCTAGACATTTTATATGGAGATAGATAATAATTATTAATTAATTTGATGTGCGATTCTTTCAATAACATAGAGATCTGTAATTTATCTACTGCTAAAAAACTTTGTTTTATCCTGGCCTCCTCTAAGGAGGGAAAAAACACACCCCAAAAATTATGTAATTTGTTTACATATAATTCACCCTGTTTAGCCAACTTAGGCCTCGCTTCCATTGAGTCGTAATTCAGTTTGCGTGCACTCGCAAACCGTTAAATATGCTGTCGAAAGCAATAGCGTTTAACGACTGTTTCCAATGGCGCGTTATACCTCAATATCGGCTGCCGGACTTCGGCTGCCGAAAAGATTTTCGCGTCCCATAGAAAGTAATAGAAGCCGTTAATCGATAAATTATACCAGGTTTCCATTGAAAGCGCTAACCGTTAATACACTGTCGGAGGCTGTCGATACATTGAGACATATTACCCCCAGCTCAACTAGGTGTAAAGGAGGAAAAAGAGCTTTTTTGAGGCCTGTTTCTCATTGAAATTGCAAATCCCAAAGAAATTATGAGTGTTTCAATGTACAAATAACATTATATATGCTACATTTATTGGTCCTATGTATAGGAATATTTGCACCCATGTTGTCATAGAAATATCAATATGTATGTACATATAAAAATATATGCGGGGGGCGTGTCCAAGCCGCAGCCATGAACAGACGTATCATTGTAGGAGCTCCGACATCAAATTCTATATTTTGAAACATACTCTGCTATACCTGTGGATTTATATATCTTTATTGGGTCAGCTATCAGGAGAACCTGTTCTGTGTCAGGAGACACCATTTCAAGTTTTGGTTGTAAAGTTTCAAAGGTTTCTTTTTTGAGTCGGAAGGCTGCGGCCTACATAAACAACATCATCTCCCCCCCCCGGTTACAGGATTAACCGGGTAAGGCAGTATTCACCTGCAGATCATATAGGTACATGCTCAATACTGAACAAATCATGCAAACATCAGATACTACCCTGTTAATGCTATTGTCTGAACTGAGCGACTCGCTTGATGAGAAATTCACCCAGCTGTCAAGGCACATAGTGGTCTGTTTTGGAGCCCGTAATCCCATAACTGGCGACCCACATTTAAATACTCTGCAGACTGAGTACCCGGGAACCGGAGATGTATATGAGCCGCCGAGTGTAGAGAGGAAGATTCCAAGAGACACTGACTATCTAGAAATCCCCTGGCAGGCTACCCATGTGAGTTTTGGCCCCGTTACTTCGCTTGATGTGCGGAGCGAGGTCACAATTGCAAACAATGAGAGGCCGGAGATATATGAAAAAGCATCTAGATCTCAACCTTATAAGAGGCCCAGACATGTATCTGTATCATTACAAACAGATCCTGCACTAAATTTGAAAGAAGGGGATCATCACTGCAAGTCGTTTTTTCAACTCAGCAGCCGAAGTTTATCTGTGCGCAGGATACAACAAGAACTAAGATGTCTGCAGGGTGGTTATAACGCATTAAGGACTGGAGTGGGGTAATTCTGCTTTGGTTGGCGAAACACAATACAGCCTACTAATACAGCTAGTGTTGTGGCTCACTAGTAGATCTCAAGTAGCGCTTGGAAGGCTTGCTTACCCCATATTTAAATGACTGCTTTTTTTTTTTTTTTCCTATTTTTCTCTTATTCTTTTTTCTCGAGGGGTCACATGTTCAGTTGATACGGAGTGAGACAGAGTTTTGACGTTGTTGATATCTTCTAGTTAGTATTCTTGTCTTCAATGTTGGGGGATCAATTGCTTACAGAAATGGTATAGGTACTTGTTTTTGTATAACAATTAAGCGTTAAGGTCTTACAAATAATAATTCAGTCCTATGAGATTTATATTGTTTATTATTTCTGGATTGTAGTTAATCAGTTAACATGTGCATATTGAGTTTGGAGCTCCTTTTTAACAGCACTCCTCTACCTGATATATATCCCTGACTAGTTGACCTGTACATTGAAATGTTAATCCTCTTCCCAAGGGAGTTATAGAGCACTTAACCATTATTGGTCTGATCCACAGGGCTCCAGACCCCTCACCACAAGTATTTTTATATTGATCATACAGGATACAAGTATCATGTGTAAGTTTTGATATGTATAGGTTGACCCTGCCGTCGGCGGCCGAGGCGGTGGGATTCGACTGGTCTCAAGTTATAGCCACTAAACTGGTACTAAGTGTTCTGATTAGAGTGATGGACCATTCTAGTGGTCAGGACTATATCATAACTGTATATATGAAATAACTCCCAGTTGTTAAGTTTTCCTCTATAATTTGAAAAAGGAGGAAGGTGGTATAGATAGGTCACATAGTGCCCTCAGATTGTTCTCTGGCCCAGGTTGTCTAATGCACATATTCCAGCCACATAGGCATAAATAACTGAAGATCTTCATATAGTGTGAAGTACTGCTTACCTCTCTTATTATCACAAGACCTTCTATAATATTAGGCTTATGTTTTGTCATTTAAAAGTGTTATCCTATTACCACCATATATTCTGACTCCCCCAAGTTCCATCACTATTCTCTCTCTATCTTATATTATAAGTACAGGATTAGTTATCCCAAGTATAAAGTACCATATGTTAATATTATATTACTATCTCACATATTTGTAAACGTAGGAACCTTCCCAGTGTCATTTTCTTTCCAGGGTACAAGAGTGACCCAGTCAAGCGAGGAAGGTTTTATGTGTGTGTATATATTCTAGCATTTTGTACTCTACAATGTAACTATGTATCAGTATTTTAATGCTCCAAGTGTCTTAGATGAAAGTATCGCCCTACTAGGCAGCACACTATGACAAAGAGGTACTATAGTAATAATCTAAGCAAAATAAAAAATTCAAGGTATCATTATATGTCCCAAAAAGCTCCAGTGTGTGATGTTTTTGTATTATTGTGTGTCATGCTTGCTCTAAACTTAGTTTTCATATTTGTCTACACATATTATGTGCTCATTCATATGACCCTCAGGAGTCATGTTTTAGTTTCGTGATTTGTGTTCTCTATGACATCTCCTGTTTGTATGTTCTTTTGTTTCACTTTCTACAAATGTGAGCCATTGTGATGTGTTGATGATATTTGAGTTGTAATGTTCTGAGTGTTACACTACTAAATACCTTAATAAAAAACTTTGATTTATAAAAAAAAAAAAAAAAAAATATATGCAAGCACCACAATTATGGAGCGACCTCCCGCACACTTTCAAACCTTCCCCATGCCTAATATTCTTTAAGAGATCCCTCTCTACATATCTCAAAACAGAATGCACCTGTCATTGTTGATTATATATTTCCTACCTGTTCTATGTTAAATTTTTGGGTATATGTATTATTATTATTTTTTATTTTATTGTACCCATTGTATCAATGCAATGTTTTGTGTACCCAGGACATACTTGAAAACTATAGAAATCTCAATGTATCTTTCCTGGTAAAATATTATAAAAATAAATAAAATATCTACCTATTCAAAATGAAACCTTTGCCCAGGGATGCTATATATAATCTCAATACATATAGAAAAATAATTCAAAGGAAATAAGTTGTTTATAATGAAGATGAGTTTTATTATTACAGATTTACCCTCATTCAAATGTAATTTTCAATGTGAAAATCATATTTATTCAATACAAAACGATAACACATTAAAGTTATAATGTGTCATAGTACTAATATTTATAAAATATATGTAATGTCATGTCTGCTAAAGCAGATAATACATTTGCAATATTTAGACTATTAACCAAAATACATACGTGCTTAATATTACATACTTCAAGAGATATGAAGTATTGTCTTTAACATGGAATTATTGAAACAATTTAAAAGTGCATTGTGCATTGGTCCCAGGGAGAGTCTGTGTCTGTTCATATGATGTCAATTAAAATGTATTAATCACCTCTATATCATGGCAATCACATATATGTTGTGTATACATCATTGCTTAAATATCATAAAGATACATTTATCTAATTATTCTAAATATTGAATAATAATCTTGACAAAAAGGAGTGCATTAGTCATGATAGGTATTAGTCATGATAGGTATATATTTCAGATATTACATTCCACATAGGACTAGAATGAATGCAAGGTGTTTGGCCATATCAACAGGAAGGAATATTTACTTTTCAACTCTTCTATAACTGTATAAGCCTTATTAGCTTCATCTGAAGGAGCAAACAACATATGCTTGTGGAATATAAATCATAACATTTACACATGTCACGTTGACCAATGTTAGATAGCATATACTGTATAAATTTCAGACACGTATCCCCAAGTATTCTTAAACGGCATAATATCCTCAATAAAAGGACACATACATTTATCAACAATGTACACCTGCATATTAATTGACATCATGTGAAATAAAAATGAATAAAGCTGTTAATGTTTTGAAAATAAACAGCTATTAAAACAATTTTGAAATATATTTTCTAATTTTGATTAGAAAAATATATGCATATTTATGAGATGGAAATCACACTTAAGAAAGTGCTTCATACAAAAAAATTAGATATTATATATCTGGAAATAATTAAAAAAAAAAAATACTTATTAATGCTTGCGGCGGGATTTGGCCTTTGGAGGAGAGGTACTTGGGATGGAAGTGTGGCGTCTTGGGCGACGCACACCAGCTGACTGGGAGGCTAAAACATGCGATTCAGGGTCCTGCAGGGAGATAACGGAGGATGCGAGCGAGGAGGGAGTTTGCGGCCTATCTGCAAGCCTCTCCACTGCCTCTGCCAGGCGGACGAGTGCGGCATTATGTATGTCCATCTGGCTCTGTAGCCTCCTGAAATCATGCTGCTGCTGGAGCCTAGTAAGTCTAAGCTCCCTGTGAATGAGCCTCAGTAGAGCATCCTGCTGGGACTGTGCGGGGATATTGGATTCCATGGGGGGCACTTGTGGCTGTATAGGTGTCTCCAGCACATATTCCTGGCTCTGTGTGAGGTTGTCGTCACTCAGTCTTGGGGACTGTGTGGGTGGCTCAATATCCAATTGAGGACAGACATTGGTGGGGGGGGGGGGTGGTGATTGTTGTTGTGGTGGTAGTGGTGGCGGCATTTGTTGTGCCATGGGAGGGTGCTGAATCTGTTGTTGAGGTGGCATATAGTACATATGCTGCGGTGGAGGATGCATCTGCTGATGCTGTGGTGATGAAGGAGGCATCTGCTGATGCTGTGGTGATGAAGGAGGCATCTGCTGATGCTGTGGTGATGAAGGAGGCATCTGCTGATGCTGTGGTGGTGGAGGATGCATCTGATAATGCTGTGGTGGTGGAGGATGCATCTGATAATGCTGTGGTGGTGGAGGATGCATCTGATAATGCTGTGGTGGTGGAGGCTGCATCTGATGATATGTCCTCCCAGATGAATATGGGGATGGGCCAGGAACATTTTCAACCTCATAGGCCAGTGGCTGTTGCTCATCTCCTTCAAGTATGCTGAGGTAGGAGTATCCAGCTTCAATAACATCCCCCTCCTCCTCCTCACTGAATTCCGGAACATCACTGGCCTCCGGTCTTGTTGAGGACTCATACTCATGTTCCAATTCTGAAAAATAAATTGTAATTATAAATTAATCTGATGAAACATCTAACATTTGAAAATCAAATTTATAGATATAGATATAGTTTTATATATATATATATATATATATATATATATATATATATATATATATATATATATATATATATATATATATATTATTTCTGTATGAACTTAAACATATTTAACCAGAGGTGTATATTTAAAGATTGTGCCTCCAAGCGACTCTTTGTATTACACATAGTCCATATATATGATATAGATAGAAAGAATTTAAATCTATACCCTTGCTTGTTTGAGCAGATAGCCACTCCAGAAATCAGGATGAATATATCCACTACAACTATGTTAAGATGCCATTAAAGGGGCAATGAAGTACAAATTAAACTTTCATGATTCAGACAGAGCATGCAAATTTAGTCAACTTTTTATATTTTACTCCTATTATCATATTTTCTTCCTTCTCTTGGTATCTTTATTTGAGAAGCAAGAATGTAAAGCTTAAGAGCAAGACAATTTTTGTTTCAGAACCTGGGTTGCTGTTGCTTATTGGGTGGCTAAATGTAGCCACCAATCACGAGCGCTAGCCAGGGTTCTGAACCAAAAATGCAAAGTCTCCATAGCTTACATTCCTACTTTTTCAAATAAAGATACCAAGAGAACAAAGAAATATTGATAATAGTAGTACATTAGAGAGTTGCTTAAAATTGCTGCTCTATCTGAATCATGAAATAAAAACATTGGGTTTACTATCACTTTAAGTTACTGTGCAAATTAGACTTTGAACCATGTAAAACATTACTTGTACTAATCCTACCTAGGTATGTTTTCCACTGATGCTTGAACACAATTGATTACTAAACATATATAATATATGAACATTCTATATTCTGTATTACACATGTGTATGATTACATTTATATTTTAAAAAAAAAAGCCGATATATATTTCTGATGTTAACATATATTTGTTAGAAATAAAACATTTATTACATATGATATTTAATATTCACCTTCATGGACCTCTTCAGCTGGCACAGAGGTGTCCATTGTCCCCTTACATCCGTAAACAGATTCATCCGAGATGACATTGGACAGCATCTCCTCCCATGACCTTAGGTGTATTCTCTTGCTAGGACCACCACCTGTCCCACGTGCATATTTGGCCTGCTGTGCCAGCTTAGCTTTGGTTTCCCTCCTGCAGTCATGATAGCGGTGTTTAATGCTGGCAGTAGAACGATTACGTCCTAAGCAGCTGACTGCCACTCGAATCTCCTCCCACAGCTTATTCCGGACAGCCGGCCTCAGGTTAGGGTTCTCCAGCTGAGCTGCCCTCTCCAAGTATGCCTCAACAAGAGCCTCCTTCTCCTCCTCAGAGTACCTCTCCTCTCTTAGCCTGCCCTTCACACCTGAAGGGCCAGCAGACACAGACTCTCCCTCCTGTGACTGGGGACCAGCCCTCTCTACCTCCTCTGTCCCTGCAGGCTGTGACAGGCTACCACCAGCCCCACCCCCAGTTGCCACAGTCTGCCCCACTTTCCCTTTTCTTTTTGTGCCTAGCTGAGGCTGACTCCTCCTCACTCCTCCCACCTCCATTCCTCTTCCACCATCTCTCCTTCCCTCCTCTGCCAGGGTTTGAGGAAGGACAAATCCTCCACCCAAACCTCGGCCCCTATTCCTGCCCATACTACTCCCTACTTCCCCCCTCCCCCTCCCTCTATCCACCCTCACCACTGCCCTCCCCCTAGCCACCCCCTTCCCAACTCCACTAGGCCTATCCATCCCTTTCTCCTTCCTCCCTAACTCTAACCTAACACTAAAGTCCCTAGCTTACCTAACTACACTAATTCACCTAACTAAACCCTAAATTAAATAGCCCCAAAACTAACTACCTAACCTATCTAGACCCTAACTATCTCTATTCTATATCCCTCAAAATAAAAATAAAATGTGGGGGTGAAAATAAACAAAGGGATGTAAATGAAAAAGGAAAAACTAAGGAGGATTAGAACAAAATTATAGAAAAATAATAAGGGATGCAAATTAAGAAAGGGGTGAGCTATATAGTCAAATGAAACAAAAAATATGGGATGTTAAAAAAAAAAAAATAGGATGGGCAAAATTTATATATAAAAAAAAAAGTTATATAGTGAGGAAGGGAAGGGTAGTCAAAGGGGGGATGGGAAGTGGAATAAGGGGATTAATGAAAGGAGTAATAAAGGAAGATGGGGATATGGGGGTTAATGAAAAAAAAAATGTGAATGTGTTTGTATCAAATAAAAGTGTGTATGTGTGTGTGTGTGTATTTGTGTGTATAAACTAATGTGTGTTAATTAACTAATGTATGGATGTGTGTGTGTGTTCCTAATATTATATGAGGCCTACAATAAGAATATATGAAAATCAAATATCAAACTCTCCACTAACTCTCAAACAACTCTCAAAAACCCAAAACTCCTACCAACGCAACTAGCTCCCGTGTCTTTCTCTCTAGAGGCGATCACAGGTAAAGAGCGCAGGCGCAAACCGTTATTCTTATAGACAGAGGTCGGGTTACCATGGCAATGCACTTGTTATGGCGCGCTTTTCGACAAATCCGACATCGGTTGGCAACGCAAACTTACGTACGGCCGAAAAGAGCGACTGCGCGCAACACGCTAATCTTTTCAATGGAAACCTGGTACTAAAATGGAGCCGTAAATTACTTTTAGCTGTCGTCCGCTTCGGTAGCTTACGGCTCCATTTTTAACGACTCAATGGAAGCGAGCTCTTAATGTCGTAAATCAAAGACATTGAAGTAGAACCTAATGAGAATCTACGTATTACATTCTTGATATCACACGAGTCAGACAAAGCTTTAGTGTCCCATTTCTGGGAAAAGGCAAAATGACACAACTGAAAATAAGCATATAAATTAGACCTAGGAAGATTAAACTTTTGAAAAAAAGACTCTGAAGTCATTATTTGATTTGCAACAAAAAATTGATGAACATATAGTAATCCAAGATCCGCCCATCGTCTAAATACATCTTGGAATATACCTGGGATAAACTCAGGATTACCCATTATCGGGAGAAACTCCGATATCAATTTAACAATATTATAAGGTAATTTTTTTACAGGACAGTGTAAGATAGCCTTTAATAACAATTGTGCTACCAGAAATGATTCCAGATCTAGTGATACAAACCAATTAAATTCTGTGATCCACTCCAGGGCAATCTTGGCCAAAGATGCCCAATTATATAATCTTAGATCTGGTAGAGCCAGCCCAGCTGTTAAACGCTTTTGCATTAACCTTTTAAGAGCAACCCAAAGCTTCTTTTTGCCCCAGATGAATTTAGACTGCCAGCCATACAGATCAGAAATATCTCTATTAGGGGGGCGGAGATAGCCCTGCATCTGAGCGGTCGCACTCTACATGAGCTCCGGCTATATTTTATAGATTTCTACTTTTCTGACCGCTCAGAGCAGGTAACTTCATACTGAATGAGAGCAGTTCATGAGGCAAAACACCTAAGTCAATTAAGAAGGTACAGGAGACTTGAGCAGTGCCATATTTACTTTTTAAGTGTACTTTTATTTTAATGAAATGCGAAAGACATTACAACTATAATTGTAAACATTGCAAGAGTTGAATTGATACAGAGATCACAAACCGCACCAGTACAAAGAAACAATGATACAAATTAACTTTGTCTTATCGTTAACTAGCGGGGTAAGTGGCTGCGTCAAGGGAAAATTAGAGTCGTAATCTATAAACTGTCTGATAGGTGTGGCGAGGACCGCCTAACCTAGTTTGTGATATTAGCGCTAGTAGTTCCAAAATGGTTCGGATGTTGACTAGTAACTTAGGGAAAGAAATCTATGGGTAGCCTAGTAGAGCTCACCACGGGTACGCGGCGAGGTCCACTGCTCATTCTGTACATCCTTATTTTTCACCATCAAGCCGAAGCGCTCCCATTGGGGAGGGGATAGGGCTTCTGTACAAAAGCAAACCTAATGATCGGATGGGGAGAAGGGGAGGGGGGTTCATCTTTGGACAGAAAGGAAAAGGGGGGGGAAGGAGGGTAATACAGTGTCTGGGTCTTTGGACTACTATTGCCCTCACTGCAATACTCATCTTGGGGGATTCTGCTGTAAGTAAGTATCCCAGGGTTCCCAAATAAGGCTAAAGATATCTGATTGGCGTCTTATTCGGTAAACAAAATCTTCCATGGACTTCACATAGTTTAGATATTCCACTACACTCTGCCACCTGGGGGGGTGTACTTTCTTCCAGTTTCTAGCAATTGTCATTTTGACTGAGGTGAGCATGTATATTAAGAGAGATCTCTGATGCAAGGGTATTTTCTCTAGATTTAGGTGTAGGAGGGCAAGTGCAGGGTCACAGATCTCAGGGAGAGCCATTGCTCTACATGCCTCTCAGAGCTTGTTCCAGAGTGGCTTAAGTCTAGGGCAGGACCACCATATGTGCAATGGGGTACCTAGGCCTCCACAGTCCCTCCAACAAGAGGGAGAGTGGGTAGGGTAAAGAGATTGAAGCTTGGTCGGGACCAGATGCCATCTAGTGAGCATTTTAAAATAGAGCTCGTACATCGTTGCGCAGTGCAACACCGCTTTGGTCTTAGTGATAGCCACTGTCCATTTCTGGGCAGTGAACGTTGTTTTTAAGTCTGTCTCCCAGGAGAGCAGGTGTCTCGTTTTAACTAACACAGGGGACACTATGAGGCACTTATAGTGCGCCGAAAGGGGCTTATAGATTTGGAGTCCCATTTTCCATCTCGACTCCCAGGGCGTAGGGGCCCGTGGCGAGTCTCCAAGAAGCCCCCACGCTCTCAGAAAGGAACGCAGTCTCATAAGTTCAAATTCTAGGTGCCTCGGGATTTCATATCTAGCTATCATCTCTTCTTGAGTTAAGAGGCGTCCATTGGCATAGAAGTCTCCAACCGTCTTTATTTCTAGCTGTTTCCATAAATTCAGTCTGAAGTTAGGGAGAGTCTGGAGTAGAGGAATAACTGGCTGGATGGGAGAAGGGTAGGGGGCAATCTGGGAGCTATGTCGAAATCTGTACCAAAGTAGTTGACATCCTCTGACTATTTTGTTAGAAATGGTATATGTGGAGGAAAGATGGGGGGGGAGCCATAATAAATCAGATAAATCCAGGTATGCTGGGAGAGAAGCCTGCTCAAGCTCCCTCCATCTCGCAGGTGGGAGATCCCTTCCCCACGCTGAAGCATGGGAAATCATTGCTGCTTCATAATAGTGTCTAACACTAGGTAGACCCAATCCTCCCTGGTCAAGGGGGGAGTACAAGATTGCTGCAGCAACTCTGGGTCACTTGCTATTCCACACATACGAGTTGAAGAGAGTCTGGAAGCCTCTTAGTAGTTTTTCCGGGACTGGGAGTGGAATACATCTCATGATATATGTTAACTTAGGTAGCAGCATCATTTTCAAGGCTGCAATTCTCCCCATCCAAGACAATTCATCATATCTTTTGGATCTTAATGATTTGGTAATTTCTTTCATCAGAGCTTGATAGTTCTCACGTAGTACTATATCTTTGTCGTGAGATAGAAAGACCCCAAGGTGGCGGATTCCCTTGTTAGACCACTTAAATGAATATTGCTTCTGCAAGGCACGCTGTTCTAAATGATCAGGGTGTATCATATATGCCTCCGTTTTGGAGACGTTGATTTTGTAATTGGAAAGCTTGCCAAATTTGTCGATTAAAGCCAGCAGGGGCGGGAGCGAGTGTGTCGGCTCTGTAATGAAGAGGGTAAGGTCATCGGCAAACAACGCCACCTTTTGTACCGAGTCATGCAGTAGTAGGCCCTGGATCCGAGTATCGCTTCTAATTGCCTCAGCTAGTGGTTCCATTACCATCGCAAAGAGGAGCGGCGACAGGGGGCAGCCCTGTCGTGTTCCATTCCGGATATGTATCTTGGGGGAGCTAAAGCCCAGTCCCTTAACTACTGCTGTGGGGAGTACGTATAGTGCCTCAATTGCTCTACAAAATGAGTGTGGGATCCCAAATATTTTTAAGGTCTCAAACATATATTCCCATCTCACCCTGTCAAAGGCCTTTTCGGCATCCAGTGACAGGGTGAGAAGGGGTAGGCCCATGTCGTGTGTTTCTGAAAGGATATTCAGTAACCTGCGTGTGTTGTCGGTTCCCTGTCTGCCTTGAACAAACCCAACCTGGTCAAGGTGAATTATAGAGGGCAAATGTTTCCCCAGTCTGGTCGCAAGGACCTTGGAATATATCTTTATATCCACATTGATAAGGGATATGGGTCTATAACTCCCACATTCCATTGGATCTTTGCCTTCTTTAGGAATAGTCAGAATGTTGGCCTCTAGAAATTCCTGGAGGGTCTTACCTTCCTCGGCAATTCCACTGAACAACCGAAGAAGCAAAGGGGAAAGGAGTGAGGCAAAAGACCGGTAAAATAATGGTGTGAACCCATCTGGGCCAGGGGCCTTGTGGGGTTTCAGTGATAGGATGGCTGTTTTTATTTCATCAATAGTAAAAGGTTTCTCTAGATCCTCTATAGAGTCGTCGCTTAGTTTTGGTAATTGCAAACTTGTTAGGAACCGTCTCAATTCATCTCCACTCGGAGGCAGGTCACTAGAGCCACCCTCTAAATCATAGAGGGCAGCATAGTACTCCGAGAAGGCAGTGCCAATATCCTTGGGGGAACGGACTATTCCTCGAACCGACTTAATAGCCGGGATCCTGCTGTTGGCCGCTCGGTTTCTAAGCTTGCGGGCTAAAAGCCTGTCAGCTTTGTTTCCCTTACTATAATAGATCTGCTTTAATTTAAACAGATTGGCTTGGACCTTTAATAGTTCCTGCTTATTGATTTCGGATCTTATAAGCCCTACTTGTGTGGCAAGAGCAGGATCAAGAGTTTTTTTGTTGGCCATTTCGAGGGGTCTCAGGTCGGCATACAGTTTTGCCAATGGGACCTGCTGGGTTGCCTTCCACTGGGCCTTTTTTTTTAGGAAGTGGCCTCTCAAGTAAGCTTTAAGCGCGGCCCAAACAATTTCAAGTTTAGTGTCACCCGTGTCATTAAATTTCAGGAAGTCAGAAATTAACTCAGTCAATTGCGGGATCTCAGGTTCCGCTAGGCACTGGTCAGGAAGCCTCCAAGGTGGTCTACAGTTGGGGGTCTGTAAAATTGACAGTTGAGCGCTAACCAAGTCATGGTCTGACCAAAGACAGGGCTTAATCTTCGGGGCGGTAAATTTATCTAGTGTCCATGAGTCGCATAGGATGTAGTCTATCCGCGAGTATGAATTGTGTGGTATCGAATGATGTGTATAATCTAGTTCAGTAGGGGCGAGGCACCTCCAGACATCAAACAGTCCAAACTGGAACATGAGTCTACGGAAAGCATAAGATTGGGTAGCTAGGTTCCGGTCTATCGGGTGATTTTTATTTATTTTCTTATCTAACATCGGATCCCAAACCAAGTTCAAATCTCCCCCTAAAAGGACCTGTCCCCTTTTAATGAGGTCTAGCTTATTGAGAAATTTTCTGAGAAAGGGGATCTGTCCAGTGTTCGGGGTATAGATTGAAGCCAGCGTGCAAAGAACTCCATTAAGGGAGCAAATCAGAATAAGAAATCTACCTTCTGGGTCTCGGTCAATATGCTCTATTTTACAACAAATATCCCGGTGAATCATTATTGCAACACCTCTTTTTTTTTTCGTGAAGGAGGCAGTTTCACATACGGGGTATAGGGGAGACCTTCTGGGTAGTGTAGAGGTCTTTTCCCAGTGAGTCTCTTGCAAGAATACTAGGTGTAATCCATGTGTGACCAAGTACCTATATAGGAGGCTCCGTTTAGTTGGGGAATTAAGTCCCTGTACATTCAGGGTAGCTACTGATATAGGAGCCATGGTAGTGTGGGATTCTTTCTACTTAATAGAGTAATTCTGTGGAGGGGATGGACAAGAAAGGGGCGGTTATAAGGGGGAGAAAGCTATTAGGAGCACTTCAGCTAGACAGCAAGAATTTTACTGTGATGGGGACTAACTAGCGCGTACCGATGTGTGTATAACACTATCACAATGAGTGATCTCTCAAGTGTAAATAAGAGAGCACAACTATTTTGATGTGGGGGGGAAGAGGCCGGCAAGAATAGCCCAGCCCCAGTCGGCTATTCTGAGTCATGCTATATATTATTTCTCCTAACGAGAGTCTTAGGATGCAATGTAGGACCAGCTCCTGATACGTTTTTAGTCTCAGGGCAAGAAGTAAATGCGTAGGGCAATGCTCTGCATATAAGATTAGTGTCACAGATTAATAAAGAGCTTCATGTCATGGGCTATGGTCCGTCATTACTGTCTCTGACCTCCGGGGGACCTCCTAGTAATCCCTCAAGTTAAACTGTCACACAGGAAATACATTGTGCAGGGTGGATTGTAGGTCTGCTGAAAGTTGCATTAAAACAGTGAAACAATCATCAAAAACATAAGGAACAACAATTTTAGAAACAATAACAATGTGTAACAATGATCTCCATATTAATAAGCCTAGGTTGGGGGCACCATTAGCGGCGGCCCAAGGGTAAAACACAAATAAGGGTCCAGTTGGTATCCTATCTGCAGAGAAACAAGTGTCTAATCGCCTGGACGGACACAGGTACGGTTAGCCGCGGGGGGGTGGAAAGGAGGGGGATTGTACAATCATAATTTCAAAATATATATCAGCCATTGTGAGCGGACCCATAAGGGGAAAGTGCTCTTCTTACAAGGCTAGTGTAAAAGAATGATAACAAAGTGTAGGTTTTAATCCATAGCCAAACCTTTCTACCCATGTCCTCCAGGGGCCCACAAGGGGTCTCCTAAGTTAGATTGTCACTTCTGCAGTGTGTTGTACAGTTAAACTTGCAGGTCTGTCAGAATTGGCATAAACAACGTAACAAGGAACTGAAATACTAGCAGCAAAAATAACAAGAAAAATAACAAAACACAATAATGGTAACCATGTTAAGAAATCTAGTTGGAGGGTTACATTGACATTACCTCTAAGGGCCACAGACTAGAGTATGTCTAGTTAACATCATATCTATAGGTGATCAAGTTCTTAATTATCTGGGCCGGCATAGTTATGATCTTCCAGTACCAGAGAGGGGGAGGGGGTTTGTACATATATAACTGTAAGATACATGACCTTAAACGCTGGTGGACACATAGTGAGACAAAAAGGGAGAAAAAAGAGAGAAGGGGAAAGGAGTTGAGGAGTGGGAGAAGGGAAGGTAAAAGGAGAGAGAGAACAGAGGTGGGAAAACAACCATCATAAACATAGCAAATACATCTTTGATACTATATCAATCTCACCAATCTTCATGTACCCTTGGTACACAGGAGTCAGTCTCTTTAGTGAAGTATAGTCTCTTGATCAAAAGTCTGTGGATCAAAAGTCCAATCTATGGAGAAATAATAGGGTATGGAACAGTTTATTTTCTAATTGCTGATGTCTCTAGAGATAGGGTCACGGTCTCCAGATGTTGAGGTTGTCCTCTGACGGCTTCTAGGTCTCTGTGGGAGGGGACCCCAGTCAGGGGCTGATGCTCTCAGGCCTCTTCCAGGCACAATCGCCTGGGGAGGCGCAGGTGGGTTTTGTGGTAGTAGTCCCCATCTTTGGAGCAATTCCCTTGCTTGCTGTGGAGAGGAAGCTGCAAATTGTTGTCCGTCTTTGGTGATGTAGAGCTTAACCGGGAAGCCCCACCTGTATTTTATAGCTTTGTCTCTTAAAGTTTTAGTGTAGGGTTGGTAGTGTCTTCTTAGTTGGAGGGTGTGAGGAGAGAGATCCTGAAATATTTGGATAGTAGCGTATTGTTCCGGGAGTGGTCTGTCACTGGCTAAGGTCTTGAGTAGCTTCTCCCGGAAGGTATAATAATGAAGCCGGGCAATGACATCTCTAGGCTTGTCTCCCTCGGCCATCCGTGGCCTCAGGGCTCTATGAACTCTATCAATCAGCATCTCTTTCTCCATCTCTGTACCTAGGACAGTTACAAACAAGTCCTGCAGGAACTTTTCCAAATCTTGAGGAGGTACTGACTCAGGGAGCAGTGCCATATTTAACTACCCTTATCCACAGAGGACTACATAGTGAATATACTGAAGACGCCATTTTGTGGCACAGGCCATGCTGGAATATCTCCTCTGAAAACAACCGGTAACATCAAGGACTCTGTAACCTCTTCACTATGGAAAGAAACCCTTCACATACAGTTATAGTTGATCAGCTAGCAGCTTTTGAACGGCAGATGGACAGATGTTTTGAGAACCTATTACTCTCTTTACACCCAGAGAACTCAAGCGCTGCTATCACATCAGAGACACTGGAGACTGAGATACACACCCAGAACGGTATGTCAGACCCTCAGGATCCCATTCAGTCAGATCGTGCTACCGCTCTTACTAAGCCACGGACTGACCGGGTATCTTTGTTGGGCACGGCGTCACCGCTTATGCTGACGCAACTTACCACTGCACAGCAGCCGACACCTGGGCCTCCGGGAGAGAGGTCTGGCTGTGAAATTCAGTATCCGATACGGTCCGGGCAACAACAGTTATGTAATCCCTGGTATATACCTGATCTCACTATGGACATTAGACTTGCCGTCTATTGCAAACCCTCATCTAAAGTTTTGTGGAAGATGGAAGGCAGCGAGAGCGATCCATACATGAACAGACCGCTGTGTCTCAAGGATCTTTTCCAACAGCTCCAGAAAACTTACCCGGGCTGCGACAGCGATGCCACAAGTCAGCAACTCCCAAAAGCCGCTGTGTTCTTGGCCCTCAGACTTGGGATAGGATAAATGTAACAGCTCCTTCTTCATATCCCCCTTTATAGCCTAATTAACATATACTATGAAGAAGGGTCTTATTCTGTAAGACCCTTTGACTTTATGCCCCACCTGTTTGAACTGTTGAAAGTTATGATATGCAGAGCTCAATATTTACTAATGCTTGTTTAATGAGAGTTTTATTGTTGCACCTAAGTACATTTATAGCTTAATCTTCACTAAGTATTACCATAATGTTACGTTGATTATCCTTTAGGTACTCTCATTCTTTATTTTATATGCTCTCCAATATGGGATTACACCGCAAAGTATTTTCTTTCTTTCATATATCGTATGTTTACGCCCCTACCATGCATTATAGATATATACTACTGCTGTTTATGTTACCCTTGATGTAAAAGATATGCGCTTAGGAACGTGTAGATTATAGCCCTAACATGTACCGGACGCAGTATTGCCTTCATCTTGCTGCTGGACACACTAGTACTACTGCCTTCCTAACTATGTTTTTTGACACGCAAGCAGTTATAAGTTTGTGCAGTATAGCCAGCTTATTTATCACAATCGCAGCTTAGCCTTGATTTTCACATGCTCTTCTAAGAAAAAGGAGTAAAATAGATATAGTACATGTTGGAGCACTGTGAAAATTAGGGCATCACTTATTTTGGTACATATAAGAGGCACTTCTTTCTTTCTCTGAGCTACTTAAGCCTTAACCCCTAGACATAACTAATAGCGCTACTAAGTAATAATGTCATGTTGTTAAGCAGTAGGCTAGGGGAATTCCAAATTCCGACCTCTTTGACAAACTACTTCACTTGCAGGGGTATCAAAACATTAACACCGCCACACCAGGGTTTTATATGGAAATTCAAGGGTCAGAACAGTTCAGAGCAGTGATATGAGTAAAATGTCAGGAAGGTTGAAAAGCTCTAGTCAACTATCCGCAAAAGTCCAGGTTCTTTATTAGCTAAACACTCTAAATGTTCTATTAATGACTGTAATGCATAATGATTATTACGTGCACCAAAACTCCTTTACCTAATCACCCTATGGGGTGACCCTCCATAACTCTCCTACTTAATGGTGTCTTCCCAAACCACTACTTCCCCGACACTACCTTAGCCCTAGACAACACATGCTTCTAACAAGAGCCCATCTCCCCCCTCCAATTCTTTTTTTTCCCTTTTCTCACCTCCCCCCCCCCCCCTCCCTCTCATCTCTTTAAAGCAGCTTTATCCTGCTGACCTTTCCCATCTTGCTGTCTCAAATACTTGGTCCAAAAGTGGCCACTTCAAACGCCAATTTCCTCTACCAGTGTCCATAAGCTCTTTGGGGATCAAAAGTAACTCCCCCTTTTCATAGAGGAACACATTACAGAAAATAACATAAAATGGAGGTTCATGATGGCTGCCCACACAGATTTAATGTAATACTTCTGCATTATTCAATATCTATTTGTATGTTAAATATTCTGTTATTCTTATTGCATGGCATTTTATTTACGCTGTATTATCTCTATAACCTCAATAAAAAATATTATTACAAAAAAAAAAAGAAATATCTCTATTAGATAATAGTAATCTAAGATTTTGTAACAAATACAGTATTCGGGGGAAAACAATCGTTTTTATCAAATTGACCCTTGCCGAAAGGTAAATTAACCGTGAGGACCAGCTTTCCAGATCAGCTTAAATTTTCTGGAAAATCGGATAAAAATTCAGTTTATACAATTTTTCTGGATTTCTATGTAGAACTATACTCAGATAACGAAAAGAGTCCACCAGTTTGAGTTTGAATGGATGATCTAGCGATTTGGATCCCGTTTTAGACAGCAATAGCAATTCACTCTTATTAAAATTTATTTTATAGCCAGAGAACAATGAGAAGAAATTAAATAATTGTAGAATTAGAGCAATAGTTTGATGTACACAAGCAGATCATCTGCATAAAAAAGAATTTTTAGGCTATAAGTATTCCTGATAGACTATCCCTCAACCATATAGCAAACAGTTCCAATGCTAAATTAAAAAGTAAAGGAGAGAGAGGGCATCCCTGCCTAGTCCCTCTCTTCAGATATATCTTAGGATAAAGGCAGCCATTAATACATAAATATGATATAGGGTTTTTATAAAGGTTTCGAATAAATTCAAAAACTTGATTTCTAAATCCAAATTTCTCTAAAGCTGTAAATAAATAGTTCCAATTAATTGCATCAAATGCTTTTTCTGCATCAACAGTAAGTATAGCTGCTTCCCTATATCATTTAAACTCATCTTTATTTAAATCCAGATTCCAGACATAGGCCTCTATTTATCAAGCTGTCAACCGCAAATACACTGGAATTACGCAGAGTATTTGTGACGAGCCTGATTCGCCGTAGTTATCAAACACTACAGACCGGCAAAAGTAGAATTTAGTGACATAACATACGATCCGCCGGACTCAGTCCTACACAGATCGATGGTTACATCACTCCAGATGTTCCCAACGCAAATTCGGCACAATCTGACTACTTTTGGAAGTTATCAAAGAACTACCAGGTACACTCGCCACTTTTCCGACCCAGCGTACCTGGTTTTCAATCCGCCGCCCTGGAGGTGGTGGATGCCATAGGAATCAATTGGAGTCTGACAGCAGCGAAAGCTCATGTTCGCTGCTGCCCGATATCCCATTGATTCATATGGGAAATGTCTACACCTAACACCCTAACATGTACCCCGAGTCTAAACACCCCGAATCTGCCCCCTACACCTCTGCCACCTACATTATACTTATTAACCCCTAAACCACTGCTCCCGGACCCCGCCGCAACTCAATAAACTTATTAACCCCTAAACCACCACTCCCGGACCCCGCCACAACTCTAATAAATGTATTAACCCCTAAGCCGCCACTCCCGGACCCCGCCACCACCTACATTATACCTATTAACCCCTAATCTGCTGCCCCCTATACCGCCGCCACCTACATAAAGTTATTAACCCATATTCTGCCGATCCCGGACCCCGTCGCAACTAAATAAATTGATTAACCCCTAAACTGCCGCTCCCGGAGCCCACCGCCACCTACATTATATTTATTAACCCCTAATCTGCCCCCCTACACCGCCGCCACTATAATAAACATATTAACCCTTAAACCTAAGTCTAACCCTAACACCTCCCTAACTTAAATATAATTTAAATAACTCTAAATTAATATTACTATAATTAACTAAATTATTCCTATTTAAAACTAAATACTTACCTGTAAAATAAACCCTAAGATAGCTACAATATAGTTACATTGTAGCTAGCTTACGGTTTATTTTTATTTTACAGGCAACTTTGTATTTATTTTAACTAGGTACAATAGTTATTAAATAGTTATTAACTATTTAATAACTACCTAGTTAAAATAAATACAAATTTACCTGTAAAATAAAACCTAACCTAATTTACAATTACACCTAACACTACACTATCATTAAAATAATTAAATAAATTAACTACAATTAAATAAAACTAATTACAATTAAATACAATTAACTAAAGTACAAAAAAACCCCACTAAATTACAGAAAATAAAAAAATAATTACAAGAATTTTAAACTAATTACACCTAATCTAATCCCCCTAATAAAATAAAAAAGCCCCCAAAAATAATAAAAATCCCTACCCTATACTAAATTACAAATAGCCCTTAAAAGGGCTTTTTGCGAGGCATTGCCCCAAAGTAATCAGCTCTTTTATTTGTAAAAAAAAATACAATGCCCCCCCTACATTAAAACCCACCACCCACACACCCAACCCTACTCTAAAACAAACCCCAATCCCCCCTTAAAAAAAACTAACACTACCCTCTTGAAGATCTCCCTACCTTGAGCCGTCTTCACCCAGCCGGGCACAAGTGGACCTCCAGAGGGGCAGAAGTCTTCATCCGATCCGGGCAGAAGAGGACCTCCAGACGGGCAGAAGGCTTCATCCAGGTGGCATCTTCTATCTTCATCCATCCGGAGCGGAGCGGGTCCATCTTCAAGCCAGCTGACGCGGAGCATCCTCTTCTTCCAACCACTCCCGACGAATGAAGGTTCCTTTAAATGACGTCATCCAAGATGGCGTCCCTTGAATTCCGATTGGCTGATAGGATTCTATCAGCCAATCGGAATTAAGGTAGGAAAAATCCTATTGGCTGATGTTAATGTCATCGGAATTAGAATATCTTATATTGTCAACTTTAATAGCTAAAATAAGATTTTTATTCTTTCTAATTTTCACTAGTTTAGCCAAGTACTTGGCCGAATTGCCATAAAATCCTCTAAACTGATAATTAATTTTATGTTCCTCTTCCTGAGATCTTTGCTTTAAGAAAATACCCCTTTCCCTTTTAACCTTACAATATTTGTCCCAATTATGTATCAATATAATAACTTCTGAAAGCATTTCTAACTTGAGCAGCCAATTGGGATTCCATGGCCAAAGCTTTCTATCTCCAACTACAGAGATAAGATTTATAATCCTTCCACTTCTGTTTTAACCAATTGATAAATCTGGGATTATTTGCTAAGAAACGGGGGGGGGGAAACGAAGAGTTTTGATTCTTAGAAGTAGATGAGGATAAAAACGTAACTGAGATTGTTGTATGATCCGATATCACAATGTCATTAATACTGGCTTCTGATTTATAAATGGCCAATGCTTTAGAAATAAACAATATGTCTATTCTGGAAAAAGTCTTATGGACTTTTGACTCAAATGTAAAACTTCGCACATCAGGATTTTTTAACCTCCATATATCTACCAGGCTTAATTCATGACAAACATTTTTAAAATATTTTGCAGTTTTATGATATTCTCTAGCATTTTTTGTTGAAAGTCTTTCCAATTCGGGACAGATAGAAATATTAAAATCCCCCCCAATATTAAATTCCCCCCAATAAACAGGAATAGTTTACATCTAATACTATCCCCAAATTCTGGGGAGAAAGTGTTAGGGCCATACACATTGCATAGAGTGTAATTACAGCCATTAAGCTGAGCTTGTAGGATAATATACCTTCCTTCTGGATCTGTTTTAAATCTTATGATCTTGTAGACTAAATTTTTATGAAAAAGAATCGCTACCCCAGATCTCCTTTTGACTGCGGGGGCGGCAACTATTTCCCCTACCCATTTACATCTCAATTTAGGGATTTCGGACTCTTTAAGATGTGTTTCCTGCAGCATTACCACATCAGGATTAAACTTTGCAAGATATTTAATAATAAGTTTACGCTTCCTGGGGGATGTTATGTAGCTGTAATTGCAACCATCACACTCTCATGGATACAAGATATTTTATCCTAGAGACTATATAAGGAAAAAGAACAAAGCGGGCAGGATGGGAAAAAAAATGAAGAATGGGGGTAAAATAATAAAAAACAATACAATACTCTTACCATATATACAAGGAGCCACCCTTTTTGTTTTACTATGCAAATTATTTACACACAGAATTTCAAACAGTTTCCATAAACCTATTCTTACAGGCACTTAAAAATACAATTAATAAAAACTCGACCAAATAAACTTTGCACCTGACCAGAGAATAGCTCTCCCTATTATACTATCTGGTACCAATAAATTCCTGAGTTTCTTGTGGATTGTTTAAAACACGTCTGGTACCATTATCTTCAACTATAATCTTTGCGGGATAAATTAACCAACCTTTCATGCCTTTATCAAAAATATTTGTACAGTACTGAATCATTTGCTTTCTCTTAGAGGAAGTTTTGAAGGAAAAATCATGAAATAATACGAGTTTATTTTTATCAAATATAAATGCCTCGGTTTTTCTGTATAACTTTAGCAATTCTACCTTATCTTGGTATCTCAGTAATTTAAAAATAAACATTCTACTTTTGTTTGGGGGACTGCCAATAGCTTTCCTGGGGCCAATCCTATGTGCCCTTTCAACTGCTAGTGGGAGCTGATGCGCCGGAAAACCTAGCGCTTGAGGAAGTAATATAGATGTAACCTTCATAAGGTCCTCATAATCTGAGGTTTCTGGGAGACCAACAATTCTTATATTGTGCCTGGAGTGATCTTCCAGGTCTTCCAGGAGCGTTTGTAAATTAGTAATTTTGACCTCTTGACTTTGCACTATATTGTCTTGAGCATTAACCAGATCTTCCAAATCTGCCTCATTTATTCTTGATGCAAATTGCTTAACCTCATTTGATAAAGACGCAATGGCATCTATTTATCAAGCCGTCAACTTACTTGCATTCAACGGCACCAATACGCTTGCCTAAGATCGCCTAACATTGCTGCCGCAGACCTGAATACGCTCTCCAAAGTTACCAAAATAGCTGTCAAAAAGCTGCGCACCAAGTACGGGGCGATGAGCAGCGGACTGTTGTTAACTAAACAGTCATTGATCTTGCTGCTCTTCGGCTTTTTCCCAACTTTATTGGTACCCTATCACTAAACACTGCCACTATACTATATTGTTTTACCCCTATCCCGCAGCTCCCCGACACCGCCGCAACTAAATAAAGTTATTAACCCCTAAACCGCCGCTCTGGGAGCCCACCGCCACCTACATTATACTTATTAACCCCTAATCTGCCGCCCCAACACTGCTGCCACCTACATTATGTTATTAACCCCTAATCTGCCCCCCTACACCGCCACCACCTACATAACACTTATTAACCCCTAATCTGCCGTCCCCAACGTCGCGACCACTAAATTAAATTTATTAACCCCTAAACCTAAGTCTAACCCTAACACCCCCTAACTTAAATCTAATTTAAATAAATCTAAATAAAATTACTATAATTAACTACATTATTCCTATTTAAAACTAAATACTTACCTATAAAATAAACCCTAAGCTAGCTACAATATAACTAATAGTTACATTGTAGCCATCTTAGGGTTTATTTTTATTTTACAGGCAAGTTTGTATTTATTTTAACTAGGTAGAATAGTTACTAAATAGTTATTAACTATTTAATAACTACCTAGCTAAAATAAATACAAAAGTACCTGTAAAATAAAACCTAACCTAAGTTACAATTACACCTAACACTACACTATAATTAAATACAATTAAATAAATTACATACAATAACCAAAATTAAATTAAATTATCTAAAGTACAAAAAACCAAACACTAAATTACAGAAAATAATAAACAAATTACAGAAATTTAAACCAATTACACCTAATCTAATAGCCCTATCAAAATAATAAAAGCCCCCCCCAATAAAAAAACCCTAGCCTAAACTAAACTACCAATAGCCCTTAAAAGGGCCTTTTGCGCGGCATTGCCCCAAAGTAATCAGCTCTTTTAGCTGTAAAAAAAATACAAACAAACCCCCAACAGTAAAACCCACCACCCACACAACCAACCCCCCAAAAAAATACTAACTAAAAAAGCCTAAGCTCCCCATTGCCCTGAAAAGAGCATTTGGATGGGCATTAGCTCTTTTGCAAGCCCAAACCCTAACCTAAAAATAAAACCCACCCAATACACCCTTAAAAAAAACCTAACACTAACCCCCTGAAGATCGACTTACCGGGAGACGTCTTCATCTAAGCCGGGCAGAAGTGGTCCTCCAGACGAGTAGAAGTCTTCATCCAAGTCGGGCAGAAGTGGTCCTCCAGACGGCAGAAGTCTTCATCCAGACGGCATTTTCTATCTTCATCCATCCGGCACGGAGCGGGTCCATCTTCAAGACATCTGACGCGGAGCATCCTCTTCGGCTGACAACTACTCGACGAATGAAGGTTCCTTTAAGTGACGTAATCCAATATGGCGTCCCTTAGATTCCAATTGGCTGATTGGAACAGCCAATAGGATTGAGCTCGCATTCTGTTGGCTGTTCCAATCAGCCAATAGGATTGAAGTTCAATCCTATTGGCTGATTGCATCAGCCAATTTTATTTTTTCTACCTTAATTCCGATTGGCTGATAGAATTCTATCAGCCAATCAGAATCTAAGGGACGCCATCTTGAATGACGTCACTTAAAGGAACCTTCATTCGTCGGGTAGTCTTCGGCAGTAGAGGATGCTCCGCGTCGGATGTCTTTTAGATGGACCTGCTCCGCACCGGATGGATGAAGATAGAAGATGCCGTCTGGATGAAGACTTCTGCCATCTGGAGGACCACTTCTGCCCGACTTGGATAAAGACTTCTGGCCATCTGGAGGATCTCTTCTCCTCGGCTTGGATGACGACGTCTCCCAGTAAGTCGATCTTCAGGGGGTTAGTGTTAGGTTTTTTTAAGGCTGTATTGGGTGGGTTTTATTTTTAGGTTAGGGTTTGGGCTTGCAAAAGAGCTAACTGCCCTTTTAAGGGCAATGGGGAGCTTAGGTTTTTTTAGTTAGTATTTTTTGGGGGGGTTGGTTGTGTGGGTGGTTGGTTTTACTGTTTTTTGTTTTTTTTACAGGTAAAAGAGCTGATTACTTTGGGGCAATGCCCCGCAAAAGGCCCTTTTAAGGGCTACTGGTAGTTTAGTTTAGGCTAGTGTTTTTTTTATTTTGGGGGGCTTTTTTTATTTTGATATGGCTATTAGATTAGGTGTAATTAGTTTAAATTTCTGTAATTTGTTTATTATTTTCTGTAATTTAGTGGGGGGGTTGTACTTTAGATAATTTAATTTTGGTTATTGTATGTAGTTTATTTAATTGTATTTAATTATAGTGTAGTGTTAGGTGTAATTGTAACTTAGGTTAGGTTTTATTTTACAGGTACTTTTGTATTTATTTTAGCTAGGTAGTTATTAAATAGTTATTAACTATTTAATAACTATTGTACCTAGTTAAAATAAAGACAAACTTGCCTGTAAAATAAAAATTAACCCTAAGATGGCTACAATGTAACTATTAGTTATATTGTAGCTATCTTAGGGTTTATTTTATAGGTAAGTATTTAGTTTTAAATAGGAATAATGTAGTTAATTATAGTAATTTTATTTAGATTTATTTAAATTAGATTTAAATAAGTGTTAGGGTTAGACTTAGGTTTAGGGGTTAATAAATTTAATATAGTGGCGGCGACATTGGGGACAGCAGATTAGGGGTTAATAAGTGTTATGTAGGTGGCGGCGGTGTAGGGGGGGCAGATTAGGGGTTAATAACATAATGTAGGTGGCGGCGGTGTAGGGGGGCAGATTAGGGGTTAATAAGTATAATGTAGGTGGTGACGGTGTCAGGGCAGCAGATTAGGGGTTAATAACATTATGTAGGTGGCAGTGATGTCGGGGCGGCAGTTTAGGGGTGTTTAAATTCGGGGTACATGTTAGGGTGTTAGGTGTAAACTTTACCATAGGAATCAATGGGATATCAGGCAGCAGCAAACATGAGCTTTCACTGCTTTCAGACTCCCATTGATTCCTATGGCATCAGCCGCCTCCAGGGTGGCGGATTGAAAACCAGGTACGCTGGGTCGGAATAGTGGCGAGCGTACCTGGTAGGTATTTGTTAACTAGCAAAAGTAGTCAGATAGTGCCGAATATGCATTTGGAACATCTGTAGTGACGTAAGCATCGCTCTGTGTCGGACTGAAACCGGCGGATCGTATGTTACGTCACTAAATTCTACTTTTGACGGTTTGTAGGCTTTGATAACTAAGGGGAATCAAGCTCGCCACAATTACGCTGCGGAATTCCGGCATATTTGCGGTTGACAGCTTGATAAATAGATGCCAATATCTGAAGATATACAATTAAGCTCTTTTTTGATAATATCAAATTGTGGAGTGAACATATCTGCTAGCTGAGATAATAAGGTTTGTGAATCAAAAGGAGGAGTAAATTAATCTATAGATGGTTCTAAGGTGGTATCTATACTCTTGTTCTTCCTGTCCTTAACTCTTGGTGGCATTATGGGAGAATTTTGTTTCGCCTGTGTGATAAATCTTTCCATGAATTTTACGTGTACTAAAGAAAAAAAAAAAAAGAAAAGAAAAAATTAATATAGTAGTGGTTCAAAAAACAAACAATAATGTGTCTACCAATTAATACTAAACAGGGTTCATATACAAGAAACTCTGAAGTGATATGTGAGGGATCTTTCCCTTTTTATTTTATTTTTTATATTATTTTTATAAAGAATAAACTGTGCAATCAGAGCCTATTTTATATACTAAAAGATTCTTTAAAGACACAGACAGGAACTAATAATAAACACAGCTCCTCTAAAGATTTTGTGGGTAAAAGCCTACTCCTGCTACTCCTTTACCAGCCTAACTTTAACATAAATTAAATCTCATGAAACAAAGCAAGGTTAACTAAGCAAAACAAGTCCGTCTTTAAATTATATCTTCCTTTTTTTTCTTTTTCACTTTCCTTCTCCCAAATTTTTTCTTATATACTCTGTTGTTTGTTCCTTTTTTATTTTAACCCCTTTTTCCAGGTTTAATATAGGGGAAAAAGGAGACCAGAAAGACCCTTGTTCACAATAGAGAGCACAAGCAAATAGTGAAGTAACAGATAACAACTTGCTACTTTCCAGGAGTTTTTCACAAGCTTACTGATATTAGATAGTTCCCTGATACACTCAGGGGGATAATTATCATGGGTGCAGTTCAAACACTCTGCTTATAGAGCCCCAATAGAGATAATCTTGTACAGTCTCATATAAACAGCAACTACAACTATCTGGATTCTTTAAAAAGAAAATAGCCTCGCCTGTGTGTGTTACGTATAATCCATCTAACACAGTAAGGTAAGAACAAATGAGCAGATACTTGCAAAGTTCAGCTGAAAGTCAGAAGGCTCCTTAATGACTCCACAATATTTCAAGCAAGGAACAAAGGTGGATTGGGCCTTACAAAGTACACTTTTGCGTTTTCCTCCAGACAAAAATGACCCCAAATCAAAATAAGAATACTAGGGCCACAAACAGGTAAGCATCAAGTAAGCTCCTTGAAAACATCCAGCCTGCCTTGGGGCGCACAGCAAAAGGGGAAGTGCCTCCGTATCTTTGGTAATTCCTTTTCAGTAGCCGGGTGATGCTCTCCACCGCGAGGAGGAGGCGCTGCCGCCTACGGATCCCTCTGCAGGCTGACAGCCCCGACCTACAAGCGGCTGCACCAGTCACGGAACGCCTGAATCTGTGAATGGAAACCATACATATGCCTAGATATGTGCATGGAAACCCAATAAAAACCTGTATCTGTACATGAAAACATACAAATGCTTGTATCTTTTCTTGGAAACCATACAAATGCCTGCATCAGTGTATGAAAATCAAACAAATGCCTGTATCTGTGCTTGGAAACCATGCAAATGCTTTTGTCTGTACATGAAAACAATCTGTATCTGTGCATGAAAAGATTACATATGAATGTATATGTGTATGGAAACCATAGAAATGCATCTATCTGTGCAAGAAACCTATAAAAATGCCTGTATGTGTACATACAAACCATACAAATGCCTGTGGCTGTGCATGGAAACCATACACATGTCTGAATTTGTGAATGGAAACCATACAAATGCCTAGATTTGTGCATGAAATCCAAATAAAAACCTGTATCTGTACATGAAAACATTCAAATGCTTGCATCTAGAAATGAAAACCATAACAATACCTGTATTTGTGCATGTAAACCATACAAATGCTTGTATCTGTGCTTGGAAACTATACAGATGCCTGTATCAGTGTATGAAAATCATACAAATGCCTGTATTTGTGCATGTAAACCATACAAATGCTTGTATCTGTGCTTGGAAACTATACAGATGCCTGTATCAGTGTATGAAAATCATAAACATGCCTGTATATGTGCATGAAAAGCTTACACATGCCTGTATATGTGCATGGAAACCATACAAATGTGTGTATCTGTGCATCTCCATGAAAAGTATATACGTGCCTGTAATTAACTAGAAGAAAGCCTGTATCTATGAATGGAAACTATACAAATGAATGAATATGTGCATAGAAACCAAATAAAATCTTGTATCTGTACAGAAAACCATACAAATGCTTGTATCTAGGAATGAAAACCATACGTCTGTATCTCTGCATGGAAACCATACAAATGCTTGTATCTGTGCTTGTAAACCATACAAATACCTATATCAGTGTATGAAAACCATACCAATGCCTGTATCTGTGCGTGGAAACCATAAAAATGCTTTTGTCTATACATGTGAACAACTTAAAATAATTTATCTAAGCATGAAAACCATACAAATGCCTGTGTCTGTGCATGGAAACCAAACAAATCTCTATATATGTGCATGTGCATGAAAAACATATAAATGCTGTATTTGACTCTAAAAATGCCTATATCTATGCATGGAAACTATACAAATGCATGTATCTGTGCAAGAAAACCATAAAAATTACTGCATGTGCACATACAAACCATACAAATGCATGTGGCTGTGCATGGAAACCATATAATGTCTGAATCTGTGAATGGAAACCATACAAATGCTTGGATATGTGCATGTAAACCAAATAAAAATCTGTTTCTGTAAATTAATCCAAAATGCTTTTGTCTGTACATGCAAACAATATAAAATGATTTATTTTATCTAAGTATGAAAAGCACATGCCTGTATATGTGAATGGAAACCATACAAATGCCTGGATTTGTGGATGGAATCTAAATAAAAACCTGTATCTGTACATGAAAACATTCAAATGCTTGCATCTAGACATGAAAACCATAACAATACCTGTATTTGTACATGGCAACCATACAAATGCTTGTATCTGTGCTTGGAAATTATACAGATGCCTGTATCAGTGTATGAAAACCATACAAATGCCTGTGCATAGAAACTATACAAATGCCTGCATCTTTGCATGAAAAGCTTACACATGCCTTTATATGTGTATGGAAACCATACAAATGTGTGTATCTGTGCATTTCCATGAAAAACATATAAATGCCTGTAATTAACTAGAAAAATGCCTGTATCTATGAATGGAAACTATACAAATGCCTGGATATGTGCATAGAAACCAAATAAAATCCTGTATCTGTACATGAAACCATACAAATGCTTGTATCTAGGAATGAAAACCATACAAATGTCTGTATCTCTGCATGGTAACCATACAAATGCTTGTATCTGTGCTTGGAAACCATACAAATACCTATATCAGTGTATGAAAACCATACAAATGCCTGTATCTGTGCTTGGAAACCATACAAATGCTTTTGTCTATACATGTGAACAACATAAAATAATTTATCTAAGCATGAAAACCATACAAATGCCTGTATCTAACTATAAAAATGCCTATATCTATGCATGTAAACTATATAAATGCATGTATCTGTGCAAGAAAACCATAAAAATGCATGCATGTGTGCATACAAACCATACAAATGCATGTGGCTGTGCATGGAAACCATACAAATGCTTGGATATGTGCATGGAAACCAAATACAAATCTGTTTATGTAAATTAAACCATACAAATGCTTTTGTCTGTACATGCAAACAATATAAAATTATTTTATCGAAGTATGAAAACCATACAAATGCCTGTATATGTGAATGGAAACCATACAAATGCCTGAATCTGTGAATGGAAACCATACAAATGCCTAGATATGTGCATGGAAACCCAATACAAATCTGTATCTGTACATGAAAACATACAAAGTCTTGCATCTAGAAATGAAAACCATGCAAATGCCTGTATTAGTGCATGAAAACCATACAAATGCTTGTATCTTTTCCTGGAAACCATACAAATGCCTGTATTTGTGCATGAAAATCATACAAATGCCTGTATCTGTGCTTGGAAACCATGCAAATGCTTTTGTCTGTACATGAAAACAATATAAAATCTGTTATTTAAGCATAAAAAAGCATACACATGCCTGTATATGTGAATGGAAACCATACACATGCATGTATTTGTGCGTGTACATGAAAAGCATATAAATGCATGTATCTAACTATAAAAATGTCTATATCTATGCATGGAAAATATACAAGTGCATTTAAAATGTCTGCATTTGTGCATAAAAACCATAGAAATGCCTTTGGCTGTACAACCATACAAATGCTTGAATCTGTGAATAGAAACCATACAAATGCTTGGATGTCTGCATGGAAACAAATAAAACCTGTATCTGTACATAAAACCATACAAATGTTTGCATCTAGAAATAAAAACCATGCAAATGCCTGTATTTGTGCATGGAAAACCTACATATGCTTTTATCTGTACATGCAAACAATATAAAAACCTGTATCAGTGCATGAAAACCATATAAATGCCTGTGTCTGTTCATGGAAACCTTACAAATGCCTGTATCTGTTTATGAAAAGCTTACACATGCCTGTATATGTGCATGGAAACCATACAAATGCATGTATATGTGCATGTGCATGAAAAGCATATAAATGTCTGTATTTAACAAGAACAATGCCTGTATCTTTGAATGGAAACTATCCAAATGCATGTATCTGTGCTTGAAAACCATAAATGTAACTGCATGTGTTCATACAAACCATACAAATGTCTGTGGCTGTGCATGGAAACACATACAAATGTCTGAATCGGTGAATTGAAACCATACAAGTGCCTGGATATGTGCATGAAAACCAAATAAAAACCTGTATCTGTACATGAAACCATACACATGCTTGCATCTAGGAATGAAAACCATACAAATGCCCGTATCTGTGCATGGAAACCAAACAAATGCTTGTATCTGTGATTGGAAACCATAGAAATGCCTGTATCAGTGTATGAAAACCATACAAATGCTTGTATCAGTGTATATCATGAAACTCATATAAATGCCTGTATCTAACTTTAAAAAAGCCTGTATCTAAGCATGGAAACTATACAAATTCATGTATCTGTGCAAGAAAACCATAAAAATGCCTGTGTACATACAAACCATATAAATGCCTGTGGCTGTCCATGGAAACCATACAAATGTTTGAATTTGTGCATTGAAACAAAATAAAAACCTGTATCTGTAAATTAAACCATACAAATGCTTGCATCTGGGAATGAAAACCATGAAAATGCATGGAAACCATACACGTGCTTGTATCTGTGCATGGAAACCATACAAATGCATGTATCTGTGCATGTGCATGAAAAACATATAATTGCCTGTATCTAACTATAAAAATGCTTGTTTCTATGCATGTAAACTATACAAATGCATGTATCTGTGCAAGAAAACCATAAAAATGCCTACATGTGTATATGCAAGCCATACAAATGACTGTAGCTGTGCATGAAAACCATGCAAATGCCTGTATTTGTGCATGGAAACCATACAAATGCTTGTATCTGTGCTTGGAAACCATACAAATGTCTGTATCAGTGTATGAACATCATACAAATGCCTGTATCTGTGCTTGGAAACCATAAAACAATATGAAATCCTTTATCTAAGCATTAAAAGCATACACATATGCCTGTATATGTGAATGGAAACCATACAAAAGCATGCATTTGTGCATGTGCATGAAAAACATATAAATGCCTGTATCTATGCATGGAAAGTATACAAATGCATGTATCTGTACGTGAAAAACTTAAAAATGCCTGCATTTATGCATAAAAACCATAGAAATGCCTGTGGCTGTACATGGAAACCATACAAATGCATGAGTATATGAATGGCAACCTAACACATGCCTGGATATGTGCATGTAAAACAAATAAAAACCTGTATTTGCACATGAAACCATACAAATGCTTGCATCTACGAATGAAAACCATGCAAATGCCTGTATTTGTGCATTGAAAATATACAAATGCTTGTATGTATCTGTGCTTGGAAACCATGCAAAAGCCTGTATCATTGTATGAAAGCCATAAAAATGCCTGTATCTGTGCTTGGAAAACATACAATTGCTTTTATCTGTACATGCAAACAATATAAAATCCTGTGGCCTTTGTTTAACAAGGTCTGGCGGACCTGATCTGACAGTGCGGATCAGGACTCGCCAGAAACACGGGCCATCAAGCTCCTTTCGGAGCTTGATAGATAGGCCCCTGTATCTGTACATGAAAACCATACAAATGTCTGTGTCTGTTCATGGAAACCATACAAATGCCTGTATATGTGCATGGAAACCATACAAATGCATGTATCTGTGCATGTGCATGAAAAACATATGAATGCCTGTATCTATGAATGGAAACTATCCAAATGCATGTATCTGTGCTTGAAAACCATAAAAATGCCTGCATGTGCACATATAAACGCCTATGGCTAAGCATGGAAACCATACAAATGGCTGAATCTGTGAAAAGAAGCCATACAAATGCTTCGATATGTGCATGTAAACCAAATAAAAAACTGTATCTGTAAATGAAACCATAAAAATGCTTGCATCTAGTAATGAAAACCATACAAATGCCCGTATCGGTGCTTGGAAAACATAGAAATGCATGTATCAGTGTATGAAAACCATACAAATCCCTGTATCTGTGCTTGAAAACCATAAAAATGCCTGCATGTGTACATACAAACCATACAAATGCCTGTGGCTAAGCATGGAAACCATACAAATGTCTGTATCTGTTCATTGAAACCATACAAATGTTTGTATCTGTGCATAGAAACCATGCAGTCTAAAAAACAAGAAAAAACAGATGCGCCACATGGCCCAATATTGTCTGATCCAAAGGTATAATAATTGTGTGTATTGATTACACTCACATGTGTTGTAGCACCCCAAAAAGTGCAATAGGAGCAGTCTGGGATCTATGACAGTCACCCAGAAGACCGACCTCCTAAGATAGGTATATGATCTGTGATGGAAAGATATAAAAGACACAAGGTGCCTATATGGCTTAGTACGGTTTAGCCAAGGAAAATACAGACAGATGTTAAAATATGCACTCACGTTTGTTGTAGCATCTCCATTGATGCTAATAGAGCAGGCTGGGATAAATTCAGTCACCCAACAGACTTGTTCAAGGGCAAACAGGAAACTCCAGACCTCCAGGTGATTCAGAAGGCCAAAAATAATCCAAAATAATTCAGATAAAGGCAGCAAGTGTTTAAAAGTAATAAAATTACTTTATTATAAAAAGTTAAAATCAACAAGCTTTCAGCACCATTGATTGAAAGATACTTATGTGTGAATTCTTTGTTCTGGGAGGATTGAAATTTGATTTGGGTTTAACATCTGTATATATGTAGTTTTCAGTGAGTTGTTCTAAAAGTGTATCAGGTTCATACATAATCAAACCATCACTCAAACGTTTGTTCATAGAATCTACAATAATAGGTTTAGTAGCTGTGTTTTTGAGGCGTTTTTCTGAAAAGTATATTTGTAGAGATAACTTTCTAGTAAAATTATTCACATCCACAAAAAGTTGAAACATGTTGGAACTATTAGATGGACTAAAGGATAAGCCCTTCCCCAGAACTCTAATTTCATCATTGGAGAGCACATGATCTGATAAATTAAAAATCCCCTTTTGGTATTTTAATAGTTTTTCTTTTTTGATGGTTGAGGATTTTCCTCTATTTCCCCGTTTGTGTATGCTCTTTTTTGTCGTGGTGGTCGAGGGGACATTGACCACTGTTCTATTCGATGGTCTGGGCCCACATCTAAAAAAGGAGTCAAACATTGTTCCTCATCATAAGGTGTGGACGAATTACTAGTAGATTGATGACTCTCAAGATTTAGTGGTTGGTACCTATTCTCTGACTCAAAGGACTTATTATTGGTCCTAGATTGGTATGGGTGATCTAGGGGCCTAGACGAGTTGTATATAGTCCTCTCTTTGATATAAGGTCTATCTGTATGAGTTTTTATAGTTGTATTGTGTGATCTCTCAGTATGATGTTGAGTAGTAGGTCTATGGGAATGATATCCCAAATGATCCGAAGAAGTGGGGTATCTATGTGGGTTATAATCACTTTGTTTATTCCCAGTGTTCTGTTCATTTGGTTTGTTCCAAGTGTTATATGTATTGGAATGATTTGAATGATGTTGTTGGTTTCTATTATCGTAAGGTCTACCAAAATTTGAATATGTGTTACTATAAGATTGGCGGTATCTTATATTTCCACCTTTAGGGGGTGGATCAAATTGTCTAGACTCATTATCAGAATGTTGTTGTTTGTTATTTCTGTGTGTATTATAATCAAAATGTGGAGGTCTTTGATGTATATTTGTATTCAAACCTATATGGTTATATTCATGATCATGAGTATGTCTTATATGTGAGTTGTTGTCATTATACCTTCTATATGTATGTATAGGCGTATTCCTCATAGTACTATCATAAGAGGGATTGTCATTATTTCTCCTATTGCCAGTTCGGTTAAAGGTGTAAACTTCACCCTTGGAGTAATCACCCTCATCCCTAACAAATTTCTTATTTTTATTTTTGATAATTTCACTCTGGTATTCCTCTGCATGGTCATAAGCTAATTTCCTTTGTTTCTCAAAGTCACTATGATCAAGAAATTTTTCTAGATCTTTTTGTGTTTTATCAATCTCTATGCCAACTTCATTATACAATTTTTGTCGATGCTTAATCAGAATATCCATGAAGGTATGAGCACAAACAGTGAGGGTATCCTCCCATTCCTTTAGGACATCAGAGTTATCTTTGAAAGAACAATTTTTAAACACTCTGGCCTAGATTTAGAGTTTTGTCGGTAACGACCCGCGTAGCTAACGCCGGCTTTTTTCTGGCCGCACCATAAAAATAACTCTGGTATTGAGAGTCCACAAAAAGGCTGCGTTAGGCTCCAAAAAAGGAGCGTAGAGCATTTTTAACGCAGCTTCAACTCTCGATACCAGAGTTGCTTACGCAAGCGGCCAGCCTCAAAAACGTGCTCGTGCACGATTCCCCCATAGGAAACAATGGGGCTGTTTGAGCTGAAAAAAACCTAACACCTGCAAAAAAGCCGCGTTCAGCTCCTAACGCAGCCCCATTGTTTGCTATGGGGAAACACTTCCTACGTCTGCACCTAACACCCTAACATGTACCCCGAGTCTAAACACCCCTAGCCTTACACTTATTAACCCCTAATCTGCCGCCCCCGCTATCGCTGACCCCTGCATATTATTTTTAACCCCTAATCTGCCGCTCCGTAAACCGCCGCTACTTACATTATCCTTATGTACCCCTAATCTGCTGCCCCTAACACCGCCGACCCCTATATTATATTTATTAACCCCTAATCTGCCCCCCTCAACGTCGCCTCCACCTGCCTACACTTATTAACCCCTAATCTGCCGAGCGGACCTGAGCGCTACTATAATAAAGTTATTAACCCCTAATCCGCATCACTAACCCTATAATAAATAGCATTAACCCCTAATCTGCCCTCCCTAACATCGCCGACACCTAACTTCAAACATTAACCCCTAATCTGCCGACCGGATCTCACCGCTACTATAATAAATGTATTAACCCCTAAAGCTAAGTCTAACCCTAACCCTAACACCCCCCTAAGTTAAATATAATTTTAATCTAACGAAATTAATTAACTCTTATTAAATAAATTATTCCTATTTAAAGCTAAATACTTACCTGTAAAATAAATCCTAATATAGCTACAATATAAATTATAATTACATTGTAGCTATTTTAGGATTAATATTTATTTTACAGGCAACTTTGTAATTATTTTAACCAGGTACAATAGCTATTAAATAGTTAAGAACTATTTAATAGTTACCTAGTTAAAATAATAACAAAATTACCTGTAAAATAAATCCTAACCTAAGTTACAATTAAACCTAACACTATACTATCATTAAATTAATTAAATAAAATACCTACAATTACCTACAATTAAACCTAACACTACACTATCAATAAATAAATTAAATACAATTCCTACAAATAACTACAATGAAATAAACTAACTAAAGTACAAAAAATAAAAAAGAACTAAGTTACAAAAAATAAAAAAATATTTACAAACATAAGAAAAATATTACAACAATTTTAAACTAATTACACCTACTCTAAGCCCCCTAATAAAATAACAAAGACCCCAAAGTAACAAAATTCCCTACCCTATTCTAAATTACTACATTTCAAAGCTCTTTTACCTTACCAGCCCTGAACAGGGCCCTTTGCGGGGCATGCCACAAGAAATTCAGCTCTTTTGCCTGTAAAAAAAAACATACAATACCCCCCCCCAACATTACAACCCACCACCCACATACCCCTAATCTAACCCAAACCCCCCTTAAATAAACCTAACACTAAGCCCCTGAAGATCTTCCTACCTTGTCTTCACCCTACCAGGTTCACCGATCCGTCCTGAAGAGCTCCTCCGATGTCCTGATCCAAGCCCAAGCGGGGAGCTGAAGAGGTCCATGATCCGGCTGAAGTCTTCATCCAAGCGGGAGCTGAAGAGGTCCATGATCCGGATGAAGTCTTCATCCAAGCGGGAGCTGAAGAGGTCCATGATCCGGATGAAGTCTTCTATCAACGGCATCTTCAATCTTCTTTCTTCCGGATCCATCTTGCAGACCTCCGACGCGGAACATCCTCTTCTCCCGACGCCTACTAGCCGAATGACGGTTCCTTTAAGGGACGTCATCCAAGATGGCGTCCCTCGAATTCCGATTGGCTGATAGGATTCTATCAGCCAATCGGAATTAAGGTAGGAATATTCTGATTGGCTGATGGAATCAGCCAATCAGAATCAAGTTCAATCCGATTGGCTGATTCGATCAGCCAATCAGATTGAGCTTGCATTCTATTGGCTGTTCCGATCAGCCAATAGAATGCGAGCTCAATCTGATTGGCTGATTGGATCAGCCAATCGGATTGATCTTGATTCTGATTGGCTGATTCCATCAGCCAATCAGAATATTCCTACCTTAATTCCGATTGGCAGATAGAATCCTATCAGCCAATCGGAATTCGAGGGACGCCATCTTGGATGACGTCCCTTAAAGGAACCGTCATTCGGCTAGTAGGCGTCGGGAGAAGAGGATGTTCCACGTCGGAGGTCTGCAAGATGGATCCGGAAGAAAGAAGATTGAAGATGCCGTTAATAGAAGACTTCATCCGGATCATGGACCTCTTCAGCTCCCGCTTGGATGAAGACTTCATCCGGATCATGGACCTCTTCAGCTCCCGCTTGGATGAAGACTTCAGCCGGATCATGGACCTCTTCAGCCCCCCGCTTGGGCTTGGATCAGGACATCGGAGGAGCTCTTCAGGACGGATCGGTGAACCTGGTAGGGTGAAGACAAGGTAGGAAGATCTTCAGGGGCTTAGTGTTAGGTTTATTTAAGGGGGGTTTGGGTTAGATTAGGGGTATGTGGGTGGTGGGTTGTAATGTTGGGGGGGGTATTGTATGTTTTTTTTTACAGGCAAAAGAGCTGAATTTCTTGGGGCATGCCCCGCAAAGGGCCCTGTTCAGGGCTGGTAAGGTAAAAGAGCTTTGAAATGTAGTAATTTAGAATAGGGTAGGGCATTTTGTTATTTTGGGGGTCTTTGTTATTTTATTAGGGGGCTTAGAGTAGGTGTAATTAGTTTAAAATTGTTGTAATATTTTTCTTATGTTTGTAAATATTTTTTTATTTTTTGTAACTTAGTTCTTTTTTATTTTTTGTACTTTAGATCAGTGTTTTTCAACCAGTGTGCCGTGGCACACTAGTGTGCCGTGAGAGATCCTCAGGTGTGCCACGGCAGACTGACAACATTTTTTAAAACTTTGCTTGTTTTTTACTCCCAGTGCAGGGGTAGTTTGTAGGAGGCATGGCATAACAGCACAATACATACAGTATGTGTGTGTTTGTGTGTATGTGTATATACATATGCTGTATTAGGCTACAATGTGTGATTTTTTTTAAATTTTGGGATGGTGGTGTGCCACAGGATTTTTTTTATGTAAAAAAGTGTGCCACGGCAAAAAAAGGTTAAAAATCACTGCTTTAGATAGTTTATTTCATTGTAGTTATTTGTAGGTATTGTATTTAATTTATTTATTGATAGTGTAGTGTTAGGTTTAATTGTAGATAATTGTAGGTATTTTATTTAATTAATTTATTGATAGTGTAGTGGTAGGTTTAATTGTAACTTAGGTTAGGATTTATTTTACAGGTAAATTTGTAATTATTTTAACTATTTTAGCTATTAAATAGTTCTTAACTATTAAATTGCTATTGTACCTGGTTAAAATAATTACAAAGTTGCCTGTAAAATAAATATTAATCCTAAAATAGCTACAATGTAATTATTCGTTATATTGTAGCTATATTAGGGTTTATTTTACAGGTAAGTATTTAGCTTTAAATAGGAATAATTTATTTAATAAGAGTTAATTAATTTCGTTAGATTAAAATTATATTTAACTTAGGGGGGTGTTAGTGTTAGGGTTAGACTTAGCTTTAGGGGTTAATACATTTATTAGAATAGCGGTGAGCTCCGGTCGGCAGATTAGGGGTTAATAATTGAAGTTAGGTGTTGGCGATGTTAGGGAGGGCAGATTAGGGGTTAATACTATTTATTATAGGGTTAGTGAGGCGGATTAGGGGTTAATAACTTTATAATAGTAGCGGTGCGGTCCGCTCGGCAGATTAGGGGTTAATAAGTGTAGGCAGGTGGAGGCGACGTTGTGGGGGGCAGATTAGGGGTTAATAAATATAATATAGGGGTCGGCGGTGTTAGGGGCAGCAGATTAGGGGTACATAGCTATAATGTAGGTGGCGGCGCTTTGCGGTCGGCAGATTAGGGGTTAATTATTGTAGGTAGCTGGCGGCGACGTTGTGGGGGGCAGATTAGGGGTTAATAAATATAATACAGGGGTCGGCGGTGTTGGGGCAGCAGATTAGGGGTACATAAGTATAACGTAGGTGGCGGTCGGCAGATTAGGGGTTAAAAAAATTTAATTGAGTGGCGGCGATGTGGGGGGGCCTCAGTTTAGGGGTACATAGGTAGTTTATGGGTGTTAGTGTACTTTAGAGTACAGTAGTTAAGAGCTTTATGAACCGGTGTTAGCCCAGAAAGCTCTTAACTACTGACTTTTTTCCTGCGGCTGGAGTTTTGTCGTTAGATGTCTAACGCTCACTTCAGACACGACTCTAAATACCGGAGTTAGAAAGATCCCATTGAAAAGATAGGATACGCAATTGACGTAAGGGGATCTGCGGTATGGAAAAGTCGCGGCTGAAAAGTGAGCGTTAGACCCTATTTTGAGTGACTCCAAATACCGGAGTTAGCCTAAAACCAGCGTTAGGAGCCTCTAACGCTGGTTTTCACGGCTAACGCCAAACTCCAAATCTAGGCCTCTGAGTCCTCTTGGGATTTGTTTCTTGGTTTTGTATTTTTGAAGGGTTTCAGAATCCCACCAATGTCTGTGCTCAACCTTCAATAGGTTCTCTAATTTATTGAACAATGATTGCATAGAGGGATCTGAGTTATTCTCAATATTGGATTCTATTATGTCAATACTACTATTGTTTTTCCTCCTATTGGATCTCTCCAAAGCTGATAGCATACTGGATATGGTCGACTACCCCTAGTGGCCAAAAAAGATACACTCAGTTTTGTGTGTCTTATATAAAATACAATATTAATATATAGGGGGCGCCCAAGCTAAAACAGTGGTTCAATATACTGTTGTTACAAATCTATAATGATACACTACAAGGAGTTATATGAATGTGGATCTATCCACTCTGTTTGCCACAATAGGCTATAAATAATGTATCCAGTATTATTATCCAAGCTACACAGTTATAAACTGGAACAAAAGCTAGTGTAATACAACAGCAATATAAGGCACAATTATGACAATGTAGAGAAACAATAATTAATAACCATAGATAATTAAATCTACAGTAAAAGTGGGTAAATCAAAGTCTCTTATGATGATGAAATAATCGATGGAGGCAGCAATCTGTGTTGTATTACACTAGCTTTTGTTCCAGTTTATAACTGGGTAGCTTGGATAATAATACTGGGTGCATTGTTTATAGACTATTGTGGCAAACAGAGTGGGTAGATCCACATTCATATAGCTCCTTGTAGTGTATCATTATAGATTTGTAACAACAGTATATTGAACCACTGTTTAAGCAAGGGCGCCCCCTATATATTAATAGAGAAACCATGCAAATGCATGTATCTGTGTATGTGCATGAAAAGCATATAAATGCCTGTATTTAACTATAAAAAATGCCTGTATCTATGCATGGAAACAAATACAAATGCATGTATTTGTGCAAGAAAACCATAAAAATGCCTGCAGGTGTATATAAAAACCATACAAATGCCTGTAGCAGTGCATGAAAAGCTTACACATGCATGTATATGTAAGTGGAAACCATACAAATGCATGCATCTGTGCTTGTATCTGTGCATATGCATGAAAAGCATATAAATGCCTGTATCTAACTATAAAAGTTACTGCATCTATCCATGGAAACTATTCAAATGCATTTATCTGTGCAAGAAAACCATAAAAATGACTGTGTACATACAAACCATACAAATGCCTGTGGCTGTGCATGGGAACCATACAAATAATTGAATCTGGGAATGAAAACCATAAAAATGCCCGTATCTTTGCATGGAAACTATACAAATGTTGTATCTGTGCTTGGAAACCCTAGATATGCCTGTATCAGTGTATGAAAACCATACAAATTTCTGTATCGGTGCTTGGAAACCATACAAATGCTTTTGTCTGTACATGCAAACAATATAAAATAATTTATCTAACCATGAAAAACTAACAAATGCCTGTTTGAATCTGTGAATATAAACCATACAAATGCTTGGATATGTGCATGGAAATAAAATAAAAACCTGTATCTGTAAATTATACCATACACATGATTGCATCTAGGAATGAAAACTATGCATCTATGTAATGTATCTATTCATGGAAACCATACAATGCTTGAGTCTGTGCATGAAAACCATACAAATGCATGTATGTGTGCCTGTGCATGAAAAGCATATAAATGCCTGTATCTAATTATAAAAATGCCTGTATCTATGCATGGAAACTATACAAATGTATGTGTCTGTGCAAGAAAACCATAAAAATGCCTGTATGTGTATGGACAAACCATACAAATGCATGTGGCTGTGCATGGAAGTCATACAAATGTCTGAATCTGTGAATGGAAACCATACAAATGCTTGGATGTGTGCATGGAAACCAAATTAAAACCTGTATCTGAAAATGAAACCATATAAATGCTTGCATCTAGAAATGAAAACCATGCAAATGCCTGTATATGTGCATGGAAACCATACAAATGCCTGTATCAGTGAATGTGTAATGCTCGTGGGATATTTCCCTATCAGACCAATCCTGGCCCATAGTCTTCTGATCCCAGCGTTAAGTGGCAAGATAAGGAAATATCCCAGAACAAAGGAGAGATAATAAATGAGGATGCAATCCGATATTTACAGTAGATATGAGAAAAACAGGGAAGTGGTCCCAGACAGGGCGAGGAAGGCACCAGGTAGACAGTCCAATCCTTCAGGGAACCAAAGGGTAATGCAGAGAGTGGTGAACAAAGCAAAGTCCGGCAACAGGCAGGCAATCAAAGGAATCAGCAGTTCAGGGGTTCATCAGTAGAGTGGTCAGAGACAAGCAGAGTTCGGCAACAATAAGGCAATCCAGCAGTTCAGGGGTTAATCAGTAGAGTGGTAACAGAATAGCAGAGTTCACAACAATAAAGCAATCCAGCACTTCAGGGATTAATCAGTAGAGTGGTCACAGAAAAGCAGAGTTCAGCAACAATAAGGCATTCCAGCATTTCAGGGGTTAATCAGTAGAGTGGTCACAGAAAAGTAGAGTTTAGCAACAATAAGGCAGTCCAGCAGTTCAGGGGTTAATCAGTAGAGTGGTCACAGACAAGCAGAGTTCAGCAACAATAAGGCAATCCAGCAGTTTAGGGGTTAATCAGTAGAGTGGTCACAGACAAGAAGAGTTCAGCAACAGTAAGGCAATCCAGAAGTTCAGGGTTTAATCAGTAGAGTGGTCAGAGACAAGCAGAGTTCGGCAACAGTAAGGCAATCCAGCAGTTCTGGATTGATCAGTAGAGTGGTCATAGACAAGCAGAGTTCAGCAACAATAAGGCAATCCAGCAGTTCAGGTGTTAATCAGTAGAGTGGTCACAGACAAGCAGAGTTTAGTAACAGTAAGGCAATCCAGAACATTAGCAAACAGAGCAATAAAAAGTAGTACCCAGGGAGCACAAGAAAACCTATACCTGGGCAAGGTATAGGAAGTGAGGAGGTACTTACATAGGTGCAGGTTCGTGCCAAAGATAGCAGACAGGTGAGTGGCATCAGGAGTAAGATCTGGTGTTCGGCGATAACGTCATTGCCACATGCCACAACAACCACCGCAACCCATGGCAACAGCGTGACACAGCCCTCTTCTTAAAATGATACCTCAGGGACCCAAAGACGGCTTGGAGGGATGAGTAGCATGAAATCTGGAGACCAAAGATGGAGCATGCACATCATGGACTGGAATCCAGGAACGATTCGCCACAGAGTAACACCTCCAGTGCATGAGGTATTGAAGTTGCCTGCACCTGTATCTGGAGTCCAGGATCTTAGTGACCTCATACTCTGGTTCACCATAACCCAAGAGTGGAGGAGGAGGAGGTCTGAGTCAAGTATATCTGTTCATGATGTAGGGCTTGAGCAGTGAGATGCGGAAGACTGAGTGTATGTGCAGGGTTCTGCGCAAAGCCACTTTGTAGGCAACAGTAGATAGTCTTTTAAGGGGTTCATCAGTAGAGTGGTCACAGAAAAGCAGAGTTCAGCAACAATAAGGCAATCCAGCATTTCAGGGGTTAATCAGTAGAGTGGTCACAGACAAGTAGAGTTCAGCAACAATAAGGCATTCCAGCAGTTCAGGGGTTAATCAGTAGAGTGGTCACAGACAAGCAGAGTTCAGCAACAATAAGGCAATCCAGCAGTTTAGGGGTTAATCAGTAGAGTGGTCACAGACAAGCAGAGTTCAGCAACAGTAAGGCAATCCAGAAGTTCAGGGGTTAATCAGTAGAGTGGTCAGAGACAAGCAGAGTTCGGCAACAGTAAGGCAATCCAGCAGTTCAGGAGTTAATCAGTAGAGTGGTCAGAGACAAGCAGAGTTCAGCAACAATAAGGAAATCCAGCAGTTCAGGTGTTAATCAGTAGAGTGGTCACAGACAAGCAGAGTTCAGTATCAGTAAGGCAATCCGGAGCATTAGCAAACAAAGCAATAAAAGTAGCACCCAGGGAGCACAAGAAAACCTATACCTGGGCAAGGTATAGGAAGTGAGGAGGTACTTACATAGGTGCAGGTTTGTGCCAAGGATAGCAGACAGGTGAGTGGCATCAGGAGTAAGATCTGGTGTGCGGCAATGACATCATTGCCGCATGCCACAACAGCCACCGCAACCATGGCAACAGCGTGACACAGCCCTCTTCTTAAAAGGGTACCTCAGGGACCCAAAGACAGCTTGGAGGGATGAGTAGCATGAAACCTGGAGACCAAAGATGGAGCATGCACATCGTGGACTGGAATCCAGGAACTATTCGCCACAGAGTAACACCTCCAGTGCATGAGGTATTGAAGTTGCCTATGCCTGTATCTGGAGTCCAGGATCTTAGCGACCTCATTCTCTGGTTCACCATAACCCAAGAGTGGAGGAGGAGGAGGTCTGAGTCAAGTATATCTGTTCATGATGTAGGGCTTGAGCAGTGAGATGACTGGGTGTATGCGCAGGGTTCTGCACAAAGCCACTTTGTAGACAACAGTAGATAGTCATTTAAGGACCTTGTAAGGGCCGACATATCTAGGCCCTACATGTTGGGAAAGAAGTTTAAAGGTTCTTGTCAAACCAGGATGTCCTGATAGTTTGCAATCATGAGCCCAGGATAGCACTGGAGTACGTAAAAAGGAGGTACAAAAAGGATCTCAGGTGCTGCAGAGGCTTCAGGAGGTTTTCTTGACTGAGCATGTTGCAGTATTTTAAAAAGAGAGGTGTTAAGCTGAGCAAGCACACAGAAAGGTGGAATAATTTATTTGGTAGGAACTTCAGAGGAATCACTAGACTGTGGAAACTGATGGGAAAGTGTGTCAGCCTTTTTGTTCTTAGTCTCAGGAAGATAAGAGACTATGAAGTTAAAATGGGAAAAGAATAAGGCCCACCTTTCTGCAGGGGAGAATTGCTTGGAGAAAAAGGGTACAGGATGCAATTTGGAGGTTAAGGGGTTCCTTTGGGTTAAGACTGCACCTGCTCCTATCTCAGAGGCCTCCACCTCTAGAGTGAACTGCAGGTCAGGGTCGGGATGGCGTAGTACAGGAGCAGTACAAAAGGCCTTCTTTAGGTGACCGAAATCGACCACAGCTACAGGAGGCCAGATTTTACAATCTCTGTTTCACTTAGTCAGATAAATAAGTGGAGCAATGATGCTGAAGAAGGTTTTTTTCATAAATTTGTGATAATAGTTTTAGAATCCCAAGAAACACTGTAGTTCTTTCAATGTGGTAGGTTGGGGCCAGTCTAGGACTGTGGTTAACTTAGTAGGTTCCATGGCAAAACCTTGCTTAGAGATAACATACCCTAGGAACTGGATCTGGACTTGATCAAATTTACACTTCTCCAGCTTAGCTAACAAAGCATTGTTTCTGAGACGGAAAAGCACTTGTTTCACATGTTCATGGTGTTCTCTAAGTTCGAGGAAAATATGAGTATGTCATCCAAATAAACAATGACAGTGCGATTAAGAAGCTCATGGAAGGCGTCATTGATGGAAGCTCGAAATATAGCAGGGGAATTGAACAGCCAAAATGGCATTACTAGGTATTCATAATGCCCGGATCTCATGTTGAAAGCAGTTTTCCATTCAAGACCCGGAAAAATACGAATGAGATTGTATGCCCCACGAAGATAAAGTTTTTATAAAGTAACAAGCATTCTGGAGTGAATCATTTAACTCATTGATTAGGGGAATAGGATAACGGTTTTTGATAGTAATGTTGTTTAGGGCTCTGTAGACAATGCAGGGTCTCAAACCACCATCCTTTTTACTGACAAAAAGAAACCAGCCCCAGCAGGAGAGGAGGAAGTGCAAATAAAGCATTTAGCTAAGCTTTCTTGGATGTATACCTCCATGGTTCTAGTCACGGCCTTAGACAGGGGATAAGTCCTTCCTTTAGGGTTGCAGATTCAAAGTGGATTAGGCCTGATCCAAGGGGAGTGCCATCCAGAGTGGTTATTTTGAGACACTGTTTTTTTCGGAAGATGAGGCAAACCTGCAGGAATCATGAAATGGTGGTCTAGAAAATTTCAGCTGCTCCAGAATCAACAAAGGCTTGAGCATGGACAGATTTCTAGAGAAAGGTAAGGGTAATGGGTACCAGGATCAGAGAAAAGTGAGGAGAATTGGTAGCGACCATGCTTAAAGGTACCCCCTTTTATCCTCTAAGAGTTGGCTTTTCCAAGCCGTATGTCACAATTCTTGAGTTTGTGTGAATTAGAACCACAATAAAAGCATAGTCTTAACCTCCTTCTTCTCTGTCTTTCAGATTCAGAGGACTTAAGGGAAGAGGTAGGAGGTTGAAAAGGTAGGATTCTGCGAGTTCTCTCTCAGCTTGTTGCTCTTGAAAGCGTGAATCCAGACTGATGCAAAGTTCTATAAATTTATCCAGGGTAGAAGGAACATCACGATAAGTTAGCTCATCCTTGATGCGTTCATGTAGACCTCTCCGGAAGGCCGTCCTGAGAGCACTGCAATCCCAACTGGTCTCGTGCCAAGGTGCACATGAAAAGCTTACACATGCCTGTATATGTGCATGGAAACCATTCAAATGCATGTATCTGTGCATGTGCATTAAAAGCATATACATTCCTGTATCTATGCATGGAAACTATACAAATGCATGTATCTCTGCAAGAAACCATAAAAATGCCTGCATGGGTATATAGAAACCATATGAATGTGTGGCTCTGCACGGAAACCATACAAATGTCTGAATCTGTGAATGGAAACCATACAAATGCCTAGATATGTGCATGGAAACCAAATAAAAATCTGTATCTGTACATGAAACCATACAAATGATTGCATCTAGAAATGAAAACCATGCAAAGGCCTGTATTTGTGCATGGAAACCATACAAATGCTTGTATCTGTGCTTGGAAACCATACAAATGACTGTATCAATGTATAAAAAATCATACAAATGCCTGTATATGTGCTTGGAAACCTTACAAATGCTTTTGTTTGTACAAGCAAACAATATAAATCCTTTATCTAAGCATTAAATGCATACGCATGCCTGTATATGTGAATGGAAACTATTCAAATGCATGTATTTGTGCATGTGCATGAAAATCATATAAATGCATGTATCTAACTATGAAAATGCCTCTATCTATGCATGGAAAATATATAAATGCATGTATCCGTGCTTGAAAAGCATAAAAAATGCCTGCATTTGTGCATAAAAAAAACATATGAATTCCTGTGTCTGTACATGGAAATCATACAAATGCCTGATTCTGTGAATGGAAACCATCCAAATGCCTGGATATGTGCATGGAAACCATACAAATGCTTTTATCTGTACATGCAAACCATATAAAATCCTGTATATGTGCATGAAAAGCATACAAATGCCTGTATCTGTGCATGAAAAGTTTACTCATGCCTTTATATGTGCAAGGAAATCATACAAGTGCATGTATCTGTGCATGTACATGAAAAGTATAAAAATGCATGTATCTAACTATAAAAATGTATGTATCTATGCATGGAAACTATACAAATGCATGCATCTGTACTTGTAAACAATAAAAATGCCTTTATTTGCATTTGGGCATAACATCCAGTCAAATGCCTGTGACTGTGCAAGGAAACCATACAAATGCCGGAATCTGTAAATTGAAACCATACAAATGCCTGAATATGCACATATAAACCAAATAAAAACGTGTATTTGTACATTAAATTATACAAATGCTTGCATCTAGATATGAAAACCATGCAAATGCCTGTATTTGTGCATGGAAACCATACAAATGCTTGTATCTGTGTTTGGAAACCATACAAATGCTTTTGTCTGTAAATGCAAACAATATAAATCCTTTATCTAAGCATTAAATGCATAGGCATGCCTGTATATGTGAATGTAAACTATACAAATGCATGTATTTGTGCATGTGCATGAAAATTATATAAATGCATGTATCTAACTATGAAAATGCCTCTATCTATGCATGGAAAATATACAAATGCATGTATCTGTGCTTGAAAAGCATAAAAAATGCCTGCATTTGTGCATAAAAAAAATATAAATTCCTGTGTCTGTACATGGAAATAATATAAATGCCTGATTCTGTGAATGGAAACCATACAAATGCCTGGATATGTGCATGGAAACCAAATAAAAACCTGTATCTGCATATGAAACCATACAAATGCTTTTATCTGTACATGCAAACCATATAAAATCCTGTATATGTGCATGAAAAGCATACAAATGCCTGTATCTGTGCATGAAAAGTTTACTCATGCCTTTATATGTGCAAGGAAACCATACAAGTGCATGTATCTGTGCATGTACATGAAAAGTATAAAAATGCATGTATCTAACTATAAAAATGTATGTATGTATCTATGCATGGAAACTATACAAATGCATGCATCTGTACTTGTAAACAATAAAAATGCCTTTATTTGCATTTGGGCATAACATCCAGTCAAATGCCTGTGACTGTGCAAGGAAACCATACAAATGCCGGAATCTGTAAATTGAAACCATACAAATGCCTGAATATGCACATATAAACCAAATAAAAACGTGTATTTGTACATTAAATTATACAAATGCTTGCATCTAGATATGAAAACCATGCAAATGCCTGTATTTGTGCATGGAAACCATACAAATGCTTGTATCTGTGTTTGGAAACCATACAAATGCTTTTGTCTGTAAATGCAAACAATATAAATCCTTTATCTAAGCATTAAATGCATAGGCATGCCTGTATATGTGAATGTAAACTATACAAATGCATGTATTTGTGCATGTGCATGAAAATTATATAAATGCATGTATCTAACTATGAAAATGCCTCTATCTATGCATGGAAAATATACAAATGCATGTATCTGTGCTTGAAAAGCATAAAAAATGCCTGCATTTGTGCATAAAAAAAATATAAATTCCTGTGTCTGTACATGGAAATAATACAAATGCCTGATTCTGTGAATGGAAACCATACAAATGCCTGGATATGTGCATGGAAACCAAATAAAAACCTGTATCTGCACATGAAACCATACAAATGCTTGCATCTAGGAAAGAAAACCATGAAAATGCCTGTATCTGTGCATGGAAACCATACAAATGCTTGTATCTGTGCTTGGAAACCATACACATGCCTTTATCAGTGTATGAAAGCCATACAAATGCCTAGATATGTGCATGGAAACCAAATAAAAACCTGCATATGTACATAAAACCATATAACTGCTTGCATTTATTAATAAAAAAAACAACAAATGCCTGTATTTGTGCATGAAAACCATAAAAAGGCTTTTATCTATACATGCAAACAATATACAATCCTGTATCTGTGCATGAAAACCATATAAATGCCTGTGGCTGTGCATGAAAACCATCCAAACGCCTGAATCTGTGAATGGAAACCATACAAATGCCTGGATATGTGCATGGAAACCAAATAAAAACCTGTATCTATACATTAAACCATACAAATGCTTGCATCTAGGAATCTAGGAATGAAAACCATACAAATGCCCGTATCTGTGCATGGGAACTAAACAAATGCTTGTATCTGTGCTTGGAAACCATATAAATGCCTGTATCAGTGTATGAAAACCATACAAATGCCTGTATCTGTGCTTGGAAACCATACAAATGCTTTTCTCTGTATATGCGAACAATATAAAATAATTTATCTAAGCATGAAAACCATACAAATGCCTGTGTCTGTGAATGGAAACCATAGAAATACATGTATCAGTGTATGAAAACCATACCAATGCCTAGATATGTGCATGGAAACCAAATAAAAACCTGTATCTGTACATGAAACCATATAAATTGTCAGAGTATATGAATATTATGATGAATATTACATATGTATACATATATATGTATATATATGCATATTTTATACACTGTATATGTTAGATGAGACAAAATCCCAACAGAAACCAGCACTATAACCCGGAAAACTGACACATCCTTGGGCCACTGCCAAGCCCACAATCAAATAGTAAGAACAGCACAGAGGTGTCAGATTAAAAATCCCTTTATTTAGAACATGGGGATCAACAATGAACACAACGTTTCGGGGCGGTCCCCTTAATCATGTGATGTCATAGTACAGCCTTACAATTTCCTTTATAGCATCAACAATTCATGTGTTTAATTACTCAATTAATTAATTAACTCAGCTAATAAAGACTGTCAAATTTATACAAAGTCATAAAAAACCACTTGTCATATATAAAAAAATAAGCCAAACTCTATATACATATACAAACAAGTTAAAAAGACTCACAGTGTAACTGATTACATGATTATATGTTCTGTCAAATTATCTTGTTACACCGGCAAGAGCTGACATATTGTAGCAAATTTGATGTTATAAACCAACAGCCCACCATGCAGTAACCACAGTTAGCAACATTCAAATGGCAACCTAATATGTTTGACATAAATATTGGAGAGGCACTTAACAAGGGGCCAGAGAGCCTTAAAGGGAATTTAATAAAAAACTGACCAATCAATCTCTTTATTAAGACCTTTTGGTTCTAAGGTATCTAATTTAAATATCCAAAAGACCTCGCGTTGTTTTAATAGCAAATCTCTGTTGCCCCCACGTCTTGGAATCTCAATTTTCTCAATTACCTGAAATCGCAATTGATTAATTTGATGTCCAAATTCTAAGAAATGTGCTGCTACAGGAGCTTTGATGTTCCCGCATCTTATGTTGCTCTTATGTTCGGTTATTCTATCTTTGATACGCCTTGACGTCTCACCGACATAGCCACGCCCACATGGGCATTTAATCAGATAAACAACATAAGATGCGAGACATGTATAGTGCCTGTTATGTTTAAATTTATGTCCTGTCAAGGGATGAGTGAAATAAGGGCCCTTAATTATTGAGCTACAATTGATACATCCAAGACATGGAAAACACCCCACATTTCTATCGCTAATATAAGTTTGTTTAGGGGCTTTTTTGGCACCAATGTCAGCTCTTATTAGTGTATCCCTTAGATTTTTGTTCCTTTTAAATGCTGGCATAGGTGGAGATTTAAATTCTTCAATATCTTCCATACATTGACTCAATAAATGCCAGTGTTTACGTATTATCCTTGTTATTTGGTTGCTCTCCTGACAGTACTGAGAGACAAAAGTCAATCGCTTATCCTTTAGTTTAATGTTTCTTTTCATGTTAAGCTTATCTCTAGGTATAGCTAATACCTCTGAGGTGACTTTGTCAATCAAACTGTCAGGATACCCACGTGCCAAGAATCTATTCCCCATTTCCTTTAATCTAAGGGGAACCATATTGTCATCAGAGACAATTTTCCTTACTCTCAGTAATTGACTACGTGGTAATGATGCTATAAGTGGTTGCTGGTGAGCACTGTCAAATTTTAAAAGACTATTCCTGTCTGTTTCCTTCTGATAAATGTCTGTACAGAAGCCGTTACCCTGTTTCATTACTGACACATCCAAAAAATCTATTTTACTTTCAGACCAAGTCAATTTAAACTTAATATGGGTAGTTGATCTGTTGAGTTCATCTACAAATGATACCAGGGCTCCAACGTCGCCAACCCAAACCCCGAAGATATCGTCGATGTAGCGCCACCAAGCGGCGCCACACCGACGAAACTCCTCATTCTCAAAAACAAATTTTTCCTCAAAGGAATTCATAAATAAATTGGCATAATTGGGTGCGACGTTGGAGCCCATTGCTGTCCCCTGCAGTTGCAAGAAAAAAGAATCCTCAAATAAAAAATAGTTGTTATACAACACAATCCCTAATAACTGCATAAGGAAGTGGATCTGCCCCTCAGTAAACAAGCCACTGCTATACAATACTGTTCTAGTAGCCCCTAAGCCACTTTCGTGGGTAATAGAAGTGTACAGACTGGTGACATCTAGGGAGTATAAAATAAACTTATCAGTGTACATCTGTAAATTACCCAACTTCTCCAGAAAGTCACCAGTATCTTTAATGAATGTGCTTGACTGTTCTACATGTGGGCGTAAAATTTTGTCTAAAAAGACTGCAATCTTAGAAAAAATAGACCCAGTCCCTGCCACAATGGGGCGACCCGGTGGCTTGTTAAGGGATTTGTGTATTTTTGGTAGTGCATAGAACACAGGTGTTATAGGGTCCTGCACTACCAAAAATTTCGCCGTATCTTTATTAATAACACCATGTTTCAATGCATTGTCAACAATGATTTTAATCTCTTTTGCAATCCTCAACACAGGGTTAAATTCAATTCTCTTATATACTTTATCATCATTTAATTGTGAATAAATCTCACTCTTGTAGTCCTGTAAATTTAACACCACTGTGGCACCGCCCTTGTCCGCTGCTTTTAGGACAATCTCATGTCTATTGCTCAAACCTTTGAGGGCTTGATGTTCAACAGTGGTGAAATTAACAGGACTCAATTTTCTGGATATGTGTGGTTTCTGTGACTTATTCCTTAGTTTCGTAATATCACTGAGAACCAAGTTCTCAAAAGTCTCAATCCCATAATGTGTATTGCTTGGAAAAAAGGAACTCTTGTTATACAGTCCAAGTCTCTTGATATTTAAACCATTATTAGGACAGACAGTAGAAACCTCACTTACTGTTGACTTGCCGAATTTATTATGCCAATGTTTGAGTCTCACCGTCCTAAAAAACTTGTGTAGGTCTTGATAGAGTGTGAAAAAATCACAAGATTTGGTCGGGCAAAATGATAGTCCTTTTTGTAATACCTTGTGTTCTGTCTCTGTTAATACCTGGTTAGAGATATTTACCACTAGGTTCCCTTCTTCTTCTGGCCGGTCCGTCGCGGTAAGGGGACCACTCTTGTCTTTTTCCCCTTGTCGCCTCCTGGGATGGTGTTTTCTCCCCCTCCGTCGGTACCGGAATCCATTCCCTCCTGGGAAAAAGCCGAAGATTCAGAGCTGCTGCTGGCGTCTCCCACGTGTCTTTGGCATCTCACGTGACCGGAAGTAGTCCGGCGTTCCTTGCCGAATGGATCGTAGACCCAGCGGTACACACGTCCGGAACTATAGTCTTGTTCGTCGCGGATGAATTTAGTTCTTTTGCGTTCCTCAATTGACTTACGGAGTTCCGCTATGTGTGTCCTACATCTATTTGAAGTTGGAAGGGGGATTTATGTCAGAGTATATGAATATTATGATGAATATTACATATGTATACATATATATGTATATATATATGTATATTTTATACACTGTATATGTTAGATGAGACCTCAGGATTAATTGAACATGAGTTTGTTGAACACAGCTTCTAATCCACTGTGGTCCCAACCCCCTACCAGATGGGAGCTGGGTGAATACACGTTTATCAGGATTGGAAATCAGCATAGCTTTGAAGCACCACCTCCTGCTGTGTAAGCACGCAGACAAATTTTCCTAAAAGAAACTAACTCAGTGACCATGCTCATTTGACTATATGCAGAGTTTTATGACTCTAAGACATTTGGTCTACCCAATTTAAAACAATCACTTAAAAGGATAAAATCTAAAATAGTTGGATAAGCATAGTACTTACAGGAAACCCCTTTGATTATTTAGAATAAATGATCTGTGTTTTGGGTGGAGACTATGTTTGGGAGCTCTCTGGAATTTGTCACCTAAATCTTGTGATTTCAAAGTAAGATGTGTTGCAAACACACAGCTAGGGGGAAGGTGACACAAATAGAATTAAATACATTTTGCAAAGGGAACAATGTCAGTTTTCCATGTATGTTTAAAATGATTCATGATATATATATTGAAATTAAACACATTATATTAAATAGATAATTGCTGCAGGGGATATTTATATAGGAAATAAATTCATATATACATAGAAATGATATATATGTTTTGAAAACATAAAAGGTCTTACTTAGCCTCTGGTTTTTAAGAATATTTGTGGAACTAAAAGTAAATGATTAATAATACTTAATCTTATTTCAGATGGACCATAGACATATGAATGCTTAGATCATTTCTAATAATTGTTTCCATTTCTATTGCAGGCATCAATTCATATATGCAGAAATTGTCGGAGACATAGAGCATACTATATCATGTGAAAACATATTAGAATGTATAAATGCCATTCATTTCAGAATAATTGGCAGTATAAATTAATATAATACAATATAAATAATGTTAGACACATGTTTCATATCAAAATGACCAGAGAGGTAATGTGATCTTACCCAGCTGCGATTGGTATTGCAAACTAATTAATATGAAGAAAATTATGGTAGTTATTACACATTTTAAAGAAAGATGTTTAAATGTATAGCTGTATTTTTTTTTTGTCATGCTGCATTTGTTTTGTGCTGTCTGTTTGTAATACTGCCACCCGATGGACAAGGTACGATGTTGCAACACAGGTATTACAGCCCGGAGATGATTGGCTGTTAAAGAATGCATCTCCTTAGCAACGCACACTCACAAGGTGAGCCAATAGCAGGGACAAGGTTTCGAAGGGCCACCCATATTTCACACCAATGATTAGACAATAAGTTGTATGCAGAAGGGAAAAAAGGGACACTGGCTGCTGAGTTTGGTAACTGACTGAAACTGTTTGCGTGGGACACAGTCAAACTATAAAACAAAGTGGGCCATACTTCTCCTTTTCCATTGCAATTACACTTATTTTATATGAGGTGGGACAAGTCTTGAAGCAGAATATCATCGTGCTAATGTATTAATAGATATGTACTTTTGTATCCAAGTAAGAATTGTATCTAAATAACTGAATATACAAATATTGACCTATTGTTTGATTTAAGCACTGTTTAGAATCGTGCCAGTCTGAATGTTTAGTGGTTTATATTTAGCCTCATTGTGTTAACTGAATGAAATTCAATTGTGAGTAAGGCTGATTTTTAGAGATAAACTTTCATGAGCTTGCATAGCATATTTTAAATAGTTTTTGTTTTAACGCATATAATATTGACTCATATTCTAATTATTACAATTATTTATGTATCAACATGTTCATAGTTATTTACTAATAATAAAGAATTCAGATACTTATATTAATTTTGTTGTCTTAGTAGAAGTATATTGATTGTGGGTTCAATCTAAAGAAAGATTGTTAAATATATTCCCTGCCATATACTCACACATCGTTTGGAGAATACTGCTAAGATTTCTATAAATATACTGACATATTGTATGGAGGCATTGCGCGAGATATTATAAATAATTATCATATTGATATAGTATATTTGTGGTAAATAGAAATTATTATAGAAGAGAAAAAAAAATAATTCATATTTCGAATTGATATTTTGAAAATATAAAGGTTTTTTTTTTTTGAAAATTGAAATATTGATTTTCGTGTTCAAGATTAATATTAATATTTTGAAATATTATTAAAAATTAATTTTTTGAAAAATTAATAAAAATATTAATTTTTCATATAAAAAAAAATAATCAAAAATATTAATTTTTCATATTTCAAAATTTATAAAAATATTAATTTTTCATATTTCAAAATTAATCAAAAATATTAATTTTTCATATTTCAAAATTCATAAAAATATTAATTTTTCATATTTCAAAATTAATCAAAAATATAAATTTTTCATATTTTAAGATTCATAAAAATATTGATTTTTCATATTTCAAGATTAATAAAAATATTAATTTTGTCATATTTCAAAATTGATATTGATATTTTGAAAATATAATTTTTTTTTCTCCCTCTCTCTTATTGGTCAAAATTGTATTAGCGTTTTATCTTATTAAGTACAACACTAAAATAACGATGTCTTCAGCAAAAAGTAATGCTAGCGTTTCTGTGCAAGATGAAATTGTGTCCTCCCCAAGGTCCTCCGTCAATGAAGTGATTCAGAAAAAAACGCTCAAATTAGACGCCATGAATCACATCATGACTAGACTTGATATTGGGGACGACGTCTCAAGGTATATTAATGAGTGTAAAGATAAGGCCAAAGATTTAGTTAAAGATATGTGGTTTGAAGATGGGGAATTATACCAAATGTTACTGCAACTTAATAGATGCACGGAACTTAGGGGGCGTTATGAATTAATTTTCGAAACTTGGCCGATCCTAATGTATTTGAGCTGTGAAATGTCTAACCAAATGGCAGGACAGAACAGACAATTAGGGCGGCTAAGGGATGAAAATAATTTATTACGAGAATTTCAAGATGCCTTTATTCAGGCAAAGACAGAGGTTTTCCATATTAGCCAAAAGGCTTCTGATTTAGATAAATATAATCAGGAACTAATGGCTGATTCTACAACTTTCGAATAAGAATATAAAAAGTGCCAAGATGAAAATAAAACTTTAAAAGCTAGATATCATGAGGCTGAAAAAGCATACGAACAGGCAATAAATAAATTACAGAGACAAATTAGCAGCTATAAGGACTGGGACAGAAATGAGAGTCAAGATCCCAGGCGGGAGGATAGACAAAGATACCCAAACTATAGCCCTAATTCAGGCCCAGAGGTAACTTTTTCCCCTAGGCAACTACATAACTCTGGGGGACCAGAAAATTATTACGCCTCAGATGAAAGGCACTCTAGCTCAAACAATAAGTCCCCAGTAAGATCCAGTGATGTACCAAATAAAGTGTATGACACCCCCACAATAATTAAATTCCTAAAGAATACAGTACGCCCATTTTCTAAAGGGGGGGCCACTTCCATAATTGACCACTTAGAGGCCTTTGAAAACGCATTATCTATAATGAGTGTTACAAGTGAGCAGTTAAAAATTGAATTTCTCCCCTGGGTATTTGAAAGTAAGCATCACAAATTCTTTGCTTCACTAAAGGATATGAATATTCGTTCCTGGAGTGAAACAAAACGACAATGCAGAAAAGAATTTGGACAACATCCCACTAAAACGGCAGCGAGAATAGCTGTATATGGTTTAAAATGTAGTGCGAATCAAAGTCCAATCGAGTTCCTTTCTGTATTGAAGAATGCATACAGCATGGTTATCCCATATTTGAAGGTTCAGAGTTTGTGAATATATTTTTTGAAGCGCTACCCACACCCATCAAAATCAACTTAGCTAGAGATTTTGAGGAGAACTGTTCATTGGAATGGCTGATCAAAGAGAGTACAAAATTATACTCTATTCAGCAGTCCAGTGAACAGGGGGAGAAAAGGGAGAAAAAGCCCAATCCTAAAATAGTGGCTGAAACTAGGGTGTCACCTGAACCCCTAAATTTGGAGTCTAAAAAGAAAACCTATGCAGAAGTGGCCAGAGAAAACAGGCCATCTCCA